>NC_133772.1:42102083-42252668 GCF_003597395.2 Chelonoidis abingdonii
AGACCCCAGTCCAGTTCCCAGCATAAATTGGTACCCGGTTACGTAAAAGGGTTGCACCTCAATACGTCAGGAGTGATGTTTAACTTGTTTGTACCTGTTTATAAGAATGCATCCCTGCGGCGGTGTCTTTGTCCGGCCGAGGGGGCAGTGGAAAGTCTCACCACTGACTGAGCCGGTTCCATTGCCAAGAGGCACTTTCTCGTAGTATGCCCTGAATTAGGCTAAGAAACCTACAGGGAACTGCCATTGTGTCCAAGATCGCAATAAACCTAGCCGACGTGACTTCAAACCTTACTAGACTCTGTGGTCATTGGGGATTCTCTTCGGGTCTGCTGTGCCAGCTATCTTCGAAGAGCTGGGACCGCACACAGAGGGAACACATGCACGCAGCTGAGTGATACCCACAAGGAGAGAGCAGAGCACCACACTGGTAGCTTCTGACAACAGACAGTATGACCGTGAAACAATCAGTCCCCTTTGACTCTGTGCTTGCTCATCATTTTGGGGCTCCTCTGGGTTATGTGCACTTGCTTAGGGATGGGAAAATTATGCTATTGTGTAAACTGTGCTTGCTCTTAAGTACAGGGGAATCCTTGCACTGTCTGGTGCGAACAATGCTGCCTCTGTTAAATGTTGTATTTTGCCTTTACAGATGCAACCTTGAGATCTCTGCCGTCCGTGTTATCACCGGCTGAGAGACTTCAAAGAATCAGGAAGAGGCCCCTTAAAAGCAAAGAAGACCTGCTGCATGAAGTAATGCAGCAATCACTTAACGAGAATCTAAAAGAGGAGGAGTGGAGGGAAAGTGAAAGGAGGATCCGCCAGCAGAATATGGATTGCTGGCACAAAAGCGTGGCGCTCCAGCAGCAAAGCACGCATTGGCTGATAAGCATCATGGAGCGCCAAGCGGACTCGATCCAGTCACTCGTAGCCATGCAGGTGGAGCACTAACGCGCCTGCTCCCCGCCCCGCAGCCCTTGTCCCCAAACTCTTTCCTTTGTGCCCCCATGTCAACTCCAACCCACTTTCCCCAAAATCCGGGTTCTTATCATCACCAGCCGCCTCCAACACCTGTAGCTTCACCACCCAGCCATGAAAACTACAATCCTTACCCATTGCACTCAACCCCCATCACCATGCATTATAGCCATCCTGAAGTGCAGCACTCATTGCACAGCACTCCAGATGGGAAGGCTGAGTACGATAACAGGACATACGCAAATCTATGATTGTACTGTTCCCCACCCCACCTCCTTGCCTTTCTGTTTTCCAAGCAGTTGTGTTTCTTTTCAATAAATGAATTTTCTTTTCAATAAATGGATTTTTTGGCTTTGAAAACATTCTTTATTATTGCATAAAGTAAAAGATACCTTAGCCCAGAAAAGCAACAGGCACTGCAGGTCAGCGTAGCAAACACAGATTCCTACTAACATTGGAACCTCTGCACTTCACTCCTGTGCAGGGCACCAGACATTACTGGTGGCTTTCAGGCTCAAATTGCTCCCTTAAGGCATCCCTCATCCTTGTAGCCCCGAGTTGGGCCCTTCTAATAGCCCTGCTCTCTGGCTGTTCAAATTCAGCCTCCAGGTGTTGAACCTCGGAGTTCCATGCCCGAGTAAATCTTTTACTCTTCCCTTCACAAATGTTATGGAGGGTACAGCATGCGGATATAATCGCGGGGATGCTGTCATTGGCCAGGTCCAGCTTCCCATACAGAGAGTGCCAGTGGCCCTTTAAATGGCCAAAAGCACACTCCACAGTCATTCTGCACCGGCTCAGCCTGTTGTTGAACCACTCCTTGATGATATCAAGGTTCCCTGTGTTTCATGAGCCACAGCATTAAAGGGTAAGCGGGGTCTCCAAGGATCACAATGGGCATTTCGACTTCACCTACGGTGATCCTCTGGTCTGGGAAAAAGTCCCAGCTTGCAGTTTCCTGAACAGGCCAATGTTCTGAAAGATGCATGTGTCATGCACCTTTCTGGGCCAGCCTGTGTTAATGTAAACAAAACGCCCATGGTGATCCACAAGCGCCTGGAGAACCATAGGGAAACACCCCTTCTGATTAACATACTCGGAGGCTAGGTGGGGTGGTGCCAGAATTGGACTATGCGTCCCATCTATCACCCCTCTGCAGTTAGGAAAACCCATTTGTGCAAAGCCAGCCACAATGTCATGCATGTTACCCAGAGTCAAGGTTCTTTTGAGCAGGATGCGATCAATGGCCTTTCAAACTTGCATCAACACGATTCCAACGGTCAACTTTCCCACTCCAAACTGGTTAGCGACTGATCGGTAGCTGTCTGGAGCTGCCAGCTTCCAGATTGCAACCATCTGGGCAGCTCTCAATCTCGTGTCCTTGCGCTGCGGGGTGGGGTGAGCTCATCACACGGTCCCATGAAAGAAGCTTTTCTCCTCCAAAAGTTCTGCAGCCACTGCTCATCATCCCAGACTTGTATGACAATGTGATCCCACCACTCGGTGCTTGTTTCCCAAGCCCAAAAGCATAGTTCCATAGTGGCGAGGATTTCCATGAATGCCACAAGCAATCTCATGTCGCATGTGTTACTCGAGTTGATATCATCGTCGGAGTTCTCACTATCAGTTTGGATCTTAAGGAGTAACTCGGCTGCCAAACGTGACGTGTTGGCGAGACTCATCAGCATATTTCTCAGCCGTTTGGACTCCATTCCCACAGACCGAAAGGGAAGACAGAGCGTGCAGAACAAAAAACGTTGAAAGATGGTGCCAAATGTGGATGGAAGCAGAGGGATTGCTGGGATGCGAAGCGATGCATCACGGGGACCCAGGATGCCCCACCTCCCTTCCCCTTCCCACAAGCCACAGCACCAGAATGGGAAGAGTGTTCTGTGGGATAGCTGCTCATAATGCACTGATCCCTATGCCACTGCAAGTGCTGCAAATGTGATCATGCCAGTGTGCTTGCAGCTGTCAGTGTGGACAGACTGCAGTGCTTTCCCTACTGCGCTCTCCAAAGGCTGGTTTAACTGCAAGTGCTCTACATCTGCAAGTGTAGCCATGCCCTGAGTACTTTTCCCAGACCTGAAGAAGAGCTCTGTGGAGCTCAAAATCTTGTGTCTCTCACCAGAAGAAGTTGGTCCAATCAAAGATATTACCTCACCCACCTTGTCTGTCTAATATCCCGCATCCTGGGACCAACACAGCTACAACAACACTGCACAAAACCAAAAGATTGGATTTGATTTCAAGCATTTTAAAACTTTTAAAAATTTCCCTTTATAAAGAAAATTTCTAAACAAAAAATCATTTGGAATAAAAAAATAAAAAATGTTTCATTTTGAAAGTGTCAGTTTTTCTCAATTGCCCCACCTCCCAGGAAAATAATTTGGGGAAATCAACAGGAATGTCTCAGTGTCACAGTATCTGCATTTTTCCCTGAAGAAATTTTTGGGTCAAAAAAATTGTTGCCCAGCTCCAGTTTAATAGGATGTTTCATGCTCCAGTGGACCAAGCCAATGACCTGAAAATGTTTCACTTAAGCAAATGAAATCTTCTGTTTGTTCTAGACAACTCTCTGTTTATAGAATCAGCATCTGTGCCAGCAGGAACAACTACTACTGAACCTTTATTTCTACTTCTGGCCTTGCTACATTACTTTTATATTCCCTGGACTTTTTTTTTTTTTTTTTTTTTTTTTTTTTTTTTTGCCATTAAGCACAAGTATAGGCCCATCTGCATGAAAAATTGCTAAATTAATGCCATTGTACCAGAGCGGCAATTTATAAAATGAGCTGCTTTCTCTGTGTGTCCTGAAGTGTTAGAAAGACTTATTTCGTAAGTGCAAATGGGAGTGCTACACAAATATTGAGTTTATCGCATTCCCAGGCGGGATTTAGAGTACAACGCTCTAGTGAATAGCTGCTAGTTATAATATAGTCATGTTACAGCAATCTATATGGAGCACTGAAGTGTTTCTGGTGTAATTTTCATAGACATCTGATGCTGGATGCTGCAGCATAGACAATTCATAGCAGCTGGTAAATTTGATGACTTCTGGTCTTGAACCTAGTTTAACTCTTTAACCGGAAGACAGGAATTATTACTTATATTGCACTAGCCGCTAGAGGCCCTGTACAAACACATAGTAAGGCCTGGCCTACACTTAAGAATTAAGTTAACATAACTACTGTACTATGTACTGAGTGCCATAGTTATGCCAAGTTATCTCACTGGGATAGACACAGCTAGGTCAATGGAAGAATGTGTCTGTCGACCCCGCTACCATCGCTTGGGTTTACTACAGTAATGGGAAAAAATCCTTCCATCACTGTAGTCTGTGTGCACATTATGAGGTTGCAGAGGTTTAGCTGTGGTACAGTAGCTATGGCCTGGTCTACATGGGGGGCGAGAGGGAGAGAATTGACCTAAGATATGCAATTTCAGCTACAAGAATAGTGTAGCCAAAGTCGATGTATCTTAGGTCGACTTACCTCACGTCTTCATGGCACGGGATCAACTGCCACCGCTCCCTCATCTACTCCGCTTCCGCCTCTCGCCGCGGAGGAGTACAGGAGTCGACAGCAGAGTGATCGGGGATCGATTTATCGTGTCTACACTAGATGCAATAAATCGATAAACCCCGATAGGTTGATCACTACCCACCAATCTGGTGGGTAGTGTAGATGTACCCTAAATCTTTAGTGCCTGTAGTATAGATAGAGCCTCAGGGTTAGTCTACACTAGAGATTGCTCCCATTGGCATAATAAATCCACCTCTGGAAGAGGCGGTAGCTTTGTTGGTGGGAGAAGCTTTCCGCATTGGCATAGCGCTGTCCACTGCAGTGCTTAGGTTGGTGCAATTTTTAGGTTGCTCAGGGTTATTCACACCCCTGCCCCCCCATTACCTATTCTGCCCCTGCAGCAGCCTTCCTCATCTTAATCTGATACAAGATGGGTGTTTCCCCCAGCTTCCCTTTGTGAGTTCCTTTATAGACTCCTGCTGGGGTCACCTGCTTCTTTTGGTCATGTGAGTCCCTCCAAGGTCTGCCAAGGGACAGGTGAGCTACTGATGGACATTGCAGCTAGGTTTTTTTGTATGATCTGTGCTCCCCTGTGCTTTACCTGTTTAAATATAAAGAGCATCAATATGATAGACTGAGCAAAGAGTGAGTGTGCTGACTGCTTCACAATTACCATGTGCCCTGAGGAGTTACATTGTAACACAGAAGTTTCACAGCTTTGAGGATGGAGTTCTGGGAGAGGGGTGTTTTCGGAGTGGGGAGTCTGAAGGATCATTATCTCTGCTGCACCCAGAGGGCCTAGGAGACTGGACAGCAGGTTCCAATACTTGAAGGAGGGTACCAGATAGGTCTGCACCTGAGTGCGCATCTAGGGACCCTGAGATTGTGGCAGTGGCTGGACTTCATTCAGGTTCCAGGAGATGAATACACCCCTGGGAATCCAGAGCACAGAGGCTGGGATTCCCCATACAGCATTCCTAGAGGGTGGCCAGGGACAGGTGTTTGCTAGGGCCTGTGACAAGAAGTACAAACAAGTGCAATGGGGCTGACAGAGAAAAAAAAATTGATAGCTAGACTGTGAACTGAGTGTTGGCTCTGAGCACTGGGAATCAAAGAGCTCTCCTACTGTACCGGGCTGCTAGAGGTTAATGGGGTTTTACTAAATATGATTCCAACTGAGTGATGAAAAGATCATGGGCTCAGAGATCTTGGGATATCAGTGCAGCTCAGAGTGGCTGTGTGTATAAAGGAGGCTATAAGACAGCTGTGAGACCCCAGTCCAGTTCCCAGCATAAATTGGAGCAGCCTCAATGCTGCTCTCACGTTAGGCGCCATGGATCACGGGGTGTAGTGACATTCCAGCCATGACCACTTCTTCCCATGCTGGGGCAATGGGGATCTTCAAAGAGCCAGTTAGCCTGGCTATCCTACTGTGTTGTACGACCGGAATGGTGCAAAGCAGCTGGAATCAGGAGGTGGATCTGGCTCAATATGCCTTGACTATCTATTTCTCTGCTGAGAAGACTACTGAACCCAGAGTTCAGGCCAAGTGTTGCTTCCCCTTACTCATATAAATATGCAAATAGGCTTATTCCTATGAGCAGGGGAGCATGATTTGGTCCTTTAGATATTCTGCTACGCAAAGCAAGTCCAGGGGAGTGTACCTACCTATCACATATGTCTAGGACAGTGAGCTGTTACTTGCAACTTCAGCGATGTCAGCATGGGGGAGAAAGACAGAGAGAGAACAAAAGTGGTAGCACCAAATGGTGGGTGCTTGCACCGAGCTATGGCACAGAGCACTGGGGATTCAGAACTGGTTGGCCAAACTGCTAGACTTGGGCAAAGGACACCCACACCAGAAATTGAGCATGAGCTCACTCAATAAATTACAGAGGGGCTGTCAAGGGGTGGAACCACAAATGCTCCATTCAGTGGAGGAGTCATGTAGACAACACACAGTGCAGCAATCAGGGAGGTGTGTGTGTGACTGTTATGGCAATTCTCTGCAGTACCCTACACAAACCTTACTGAATTAAGTTAATCCTAATTGAATTAAGTTTACGTATTTTAGGAGCAGATTGTATTAAAATACAAATGTTTGTGTGCTGTTGTGGGATTATATGCAACTTCTCTAGGAGACATGACTAATATAAACCTTGGGAAGTGCCATGAGCTTCAAAGGACTCTTTGAAACACTGTGCTAGACAAACAAAGAAAAGTGGGATTCCTAGGAAATACTTAGTGGTGCAGGTTATGCAAACTCCCAGGCTTTGGAAGCTTTGCCCCGAGGATAGGACCTTTGTCTACAAATTATGTATTCCCAGATCAAAGGCCCAAATAACATAAATGAGTGACTCACAAATTCATGAGTGTTCTTGTTTGCAGGAAAAGGAATTATGAAATTGTAACCCCACAACACTGTTGGTGGGGCTTGAAGGACAGTTCAGGGGCCAGATCCCTTGGTGGGGTCAGGGGGTGATCTCTGGACAGCTTATTAGCATGTGTGTAGGTTTGGTTAGAGTTTTTAAAATATGTTCTCTGTAAAGCTTTTATCTAAAGAATAAATGTGCTTGCTCAGAAAGAGCTGGATGATAACTTATACATGTGGGCAATTATGCTGTTTATAGCCTCTGAAGAGAAAGCTGTTGTGCTGGGCAGTTCACAGTGTAGGCAGGGGACTGTGCAGCCTTTAAATACTGCGGTCAGGAGGGAGACAGACATGGTTCTTCACCCAAGAGAGCTGATGGCTGGGGAGCTGGAAGTCTAAGAGCAGGTGCCCTTATTGGACCACAGTGAGGAAACATAGATGCAGTTGCTCTGACTTATGAAAGGGTACCCACATGCAGGGAGTAAGACAGGGGGCCAGATTCCTGCTGGAGCAAGTGGGCACAACTCCAGGGTCGACAGTGAAACTATACCTGCTTCGGCCAGAGGTCAGTTTGGGCCAGAATGTTCTATCAAACCAGCAAAACAAAATACCTCTGGATCAGAGCATCAGCCAGTGAGAATGAGTGCAGCTGCATTGATTTCACAGCTCCCTGCACTTCACTGCTGATTTACATCAGCTGAGAATCTGGCCCATGTGATTTTGCAGCCTTTTATGTAGATCTCAGGGGAAAAATAAAATACCACTCAGAGGGCAAAGCATCACCTACACATTAGCAAATTATGCGGAGGACAAGATGAAACAAGCACTGGTGCTATTTGGATGTGGGAATGCCGGGAACATTCACACACCAACCAGAAGAGCACCAAACTACCCACACTAAAAGAAGAATTTGGCTAAAAAAGGACATGAATCCCATGGCAGATTGGGTGCTAGTACACAGGCAATAGACAGGGATAATTGGAGGCTATGTCTACACTAGCACTTTTGTCAGCCAAACTTTTGTCAGTGAGGGGTGTGAAAAAATACCCCCCGAAGAACAAAAGTTTCATCAACAGAAGTGCTGGTGTGGACAGCAGAAGCGCTCCACTGACATAACTACTGCCGCTCATTGGAGGTGGTTTAATTATGCTGTCGGGCAAGCTCTCCCCACCTCCCACAGAGTGGCTACACAGGAGACCTTACAGCGGCACAGCTGCAGAGGTACACAGCATAGACATAGCCTGAACCTGGTTCCCCAGCTGAGAAGTCAGAGTAAAGTTGTAGTGATCTCTCCAGATGGGTCTCAAGAACCACACCCACTCCCAGGACCTGTTCCAGTCATACTCAGGATCAATGACGGGGAGGAACTGACCAATTCTCCTTCCTATCTGCTGCTGAATCTTGAAAACTCTGAGAAAGCAGTGATCTGTGCCTTAGGAAGCATCACGTTTGGCAAGTAGAAACTAAGGGTCACCTGCGCGTTGTGGTCAGGACGGTCAGAAAAAATCTCAGTGCTCACAAGAATCCCTCTGTAGTAATGGCCTTGCATTATTATGTGGCCACCTCCTATAACAGCCAGGAAAAGAAGAATCCCTTTAGTGACTAAATTTCCATTTAAATCCCAGTGATTATTGGTTAAAGCTTCATGCAGGATCAATACACTTTCTCCTATGCCGAGAAGTCAGGAGTGTTGTGGGGTGGCTGCCATAGCCAAGTGCTTCAATTCTCTGTGACAGGGTGCTCAACTCAGCACTAGGATGGCATCTCCTCCTGGTCACTATGGAGAATAGCCCATGAGGTCAATACCCGTTCCTGCAGTTGCATGCCATCCTCATTCTCCACCTCTCTCTCTGGTCTGCAGTACCTCTCTTGCTCCTCTTTGTGACTCAGCCCTCCAATCAGTTTACTACATCCCTTTTCCCCTACCGGGGTACTAAAGTCTTCCTTCAGCAGTCCTAGGCAGTCTCCCCATTGTTGTGGCCTGGCAGGGGAGCCCAGGCCCGCTTTCTACTGGTTCTGACTCAAGGACCCTCTAGTCAGCAATCCAGGCCTGTTCCCGTCTAGACCTCACTGCCTTTCCCTGAGCCTTGTTCTACCCTCCTGGCTTCCCCTACTCTGGGCTTTCCAACCCAAACACACCTCAGTTCTCCCAGGGAGCGACTGCAGACTTTCCCAGCAGTGCCCTTCTGCTGCCAATTTCCTGCCTTTATAGTCCCAGCCCAACTTATTCCTCCTCAGCTGGGCTTCCTCATTCAATCAGGGGATTGCTTAGTCATCCGATTCCCCTCAGTTGTGGCCTGTTGGGTTAATTAGCCCACTTCTCAGTCTGCCTTGACCCTCTCAGGGCAAGTGTGGGGTGAACACCCCATCATACTCCTAGATATATCTAGGGCATCTGATCCAAAGTCTTTCTATTGATTTCACTGGGCACTGGATCTGACCCTAGGAACTGATACTGCACCAATGGAAGTTTTGGACAAAATTCCCATTGGCTCCCATAGGTGCAGTGTAAGGGGTGAAGGAACATAGCCAATGGCTCACCTATACACATGTTAGCGCTATCAGATTTAAGCAAACAGGTTACCAAATCCATGCTACAGACACTGAAAACACCTGACATGACACAGGATATTTTAAATGTGCGTTCAACCCGTTTTGGGGCAATGCATGGAAGCTTCAAGAACTGTTCTCCACCGTGGGAGGCATGCAAAGCAGGAGGAAGAGCTTATGCTGTGGGTTCCCCTCCTTTTTACTGGAAGGTAGCATAGACATGATCTGAGGAGAAGCAAGACTTTGCTGAATAAGCGTGGGAATGTTGTTCAGACCCAGTCCCTAGCCATAGTAACTTTTCCTCTTCTAGCAGCATCAGCAAACATCAGGGGCGTGTCACTCAAGATAAAGTTAATTGCTCACTATTATAGCTACTTTTATTTATCCCTCTGTAGTGCTAAGAGGCTCCAGCTGAGATCAGGGCCTCATGAAGCTGGGTGCAGATTTGCAGGAAAGGACATTCCCAAAGAGCTGACAGTGTTAAGCCAAAGTATAAGGTACAAGAGACAAACGTAGGGGGTGGGGAGGGAAGGGAGAATGAGTTAACAGCAGAACAGGGATGTTTTTTCCTAGATTAGCTGTGAGCAGATCAGTGGGAATGGTCTCCCCTCCCTACCTGTCCGATCATTTTCATCTGGTAACATTCCATAGCACATAGCAGTGAGACCCAAGCAGGGAGCTGATGGAGGATAGTGTGGTGGACATACAGGCACAGTTGGCATGTGCCGAGGGGCACCAGCGTTCTAGGGGCATCTTACCTCTCTAAAACTGCGTGCAACACAATGGTCAGCGAGGTGCTGAAGATCTGTGCCTAGGGACGCATAAGGTATAAATCCCGCCTTGTGAATGCATGGATCTTATCAAGGAGGAAGTTCAATAGGTATAGGGTGATATGGAAGGAAGGGCACAAGTAGACAAAAGATGGCTATTGTCCAAAGCGAGGGCGAGAGCAGTTGAAGATGTGATAGGTGGGGTGGGGCTAAATTGCGAGGACAAGAAGCTTGTGATTGGTATGGTGGAGGAGGGGGAAGGACTCAGGGAGGGAGGTGATGCGGTCAGAGTAATGGGTTAGGGGGAGGGTCTTAGCAATAGAGTTTGAAACCATCTGGAGGGGGATAAGGCTGCAGGCATGAAGGCCAGAGGGGAGGGGGTTGCCGTAACTGAGACACAAGAAGTGAAGGGCACAGATGAGAGTGTTGGTGTTGTAGACACAGAGGGAAGACAGGAGCTCTGAAGTGATGAAGGAAAAGCAGCTAGATTTAGGATGCAGGTGCGCTGGGCAGAGCTGAGCATGCAGGGGATGGACACAGTAGAATGTTGGCCGCTCAGAATAGGAAGCTGGCCCAGCACCTGCACATTTCATACCTGTGCTCTCACCTTTCCATCAGCCTTCCAGTCACCCAAACTTTAAGGGGACAAATAAGTTTGAAATAGAAGTGCATTTGCAGGGGTGATATATTTGCTTCACTTGTGCTTTTGATATCACACGGAGGGGTAACATGATGATTCTGCGTGAGATGAGCTAACTTATACAGGCAGTTGTGCCAGATCTTCAGTAGCTATGTGGAAGTCAGTAGGTCTGCACAGATATACTCCACCCCGGAATGGACTACCAGGATCAAATTGGACTCCCCATGCGACCCTGTTGAAGTTAGTGAGAGTGCACAGGATGTCATTCAGAGCAATAATTGACCCTTATCTGGGCATCTAGCTAATTAAAAGCCCTCTCATTTCCCTAGTATCCCAGAGGCACTGTCAGCTCCCCAGCCTTCCAGGGGCCAGCCCCAGAATTCATTAGGACAACTTGTTTCTGCAGTGGCTGCAGAATTTTCCCTCCTGTTTCCCCTGCAGGGATGACCTGCTTTTCTGAGGGCGGGAGATGGCAGTCCACACAGACAGCTTCAAAGAAGGTTTGGCCCTTGTCCTGTGTTTTGGAGGTGAAGGCGTTTGACCAGAATCTAGCTCTTTGATGTTTTGTTCCTGCTAGGTAACTGGCTGGTTGCATCCAGTTCTGATAAAGACCTGGGGATAAGCCTGAGGAAATAGTTACTCTCAGCAGAAACTGCAATGACTTTGGGGAGTTACTAAGGGTATGGCTACACTTGCAGCTGTACAGCGTTGCGCTGGAGTGCTCCCGCAGCAGTGCTCTGAAGTGTGAGTGTGGTCGCGGTGCAGGTACTCCACCTCCCCGTGGGGATTAGCTTACAGCACTGGGAGCTGCACTCCCAGTACTGGGGCACTGTTTACACTGGCGCTTTCCAGCGCTGTATCTTGCAGCGCTCAAAGGGGTGTTTTTTCACACCCCTGAGCGAGAAAGTTGCAGTGCTGTAAAGTGCCAGTGTAGCCAAGGCCTAAGTGTAGCTGCCAAATGCTTGTGCTGGATCTTAATTATCCCTTCTGTATCTCTCTCACTGAGGGCCTGATGTTGCTAGTGGCTCCTGATGCTGAATGCCCTTCATTGCCACTGATGTCTCGTGGGTGGAACTTTCCCCTGAGCAGAGGACCAGCACCAAGCCTATGTACTGCTTAATCTCACCTAAACGCTCAGGGCGCAGAGCAGCCTTCTGAACAAGAGTGAATTTCACATTTAGAGTCAAAGGCTCTTAGCACCTCATGGGAGTGGGCTGTATAACATAGCTGATATGCCTGCTTCTTTGAGGGGTGCTGCGGTGCATCTGTTTCCCCTCCTCCTGCACCTTCCAAATATGCATGTACTGGCATTTCAACTGAGGTCTCCCCTTTTGGGTTCTGGCTTATTAGTGTTATTAACAATAACTATTTGTCCTTCACCCTTGTACTTGATCTCCCCGAGATATTTCCAGCCTTTTCTCCCAAGGCTTCACAGTCACCTCTGTATCAGAGCTCTGGCTAGTCTTGCTTCTGGTCTGGGTTTCCAGCGAGTTAGCACTCTAATCCCAGACCTTCTGACTGGCCCTGGCCCTGATCTCTCCCAAGCTCCCTCTTACATAGCCCCCACAGGAAATCATTTGATTCCCTGGTCATTTTACTTTTCCAGTTATGTGATCCCTCCAGTCAAATGCTTCACCTGGGGAGCTACCATAGGTAGAATTCTGTCTTTTAAAGGGTCATTGTAATGGGTGTGTTGGTCAAGCATGTGCTTAAAGAGCAGTGCCTGGACTAGCATCAGGAGTTTGGTCTTCAGTGTCAGATGAGTGGCATTAGGCTACCATTGGCAACAAGACCTGCTTTTGGCAATGGCTGGCCTTGCTTTAGTGTGGGTAGATGGGAGCAGGGGATCTATCCTCAATGAAAAAAGCTTTTCTAGCGATTCAGCATCCCCTGCTATTAACTGTGCCAGTGCCTTGTGGATGTAAAATGTATCCAGCAAGCTGACCCATACGGTCCCTTTAAACGTATGTCAGCATCCAGAGCATCTTCAAGTCTCTTTGGGGTAAAGCCCCAAATATTACAAATGTAAGCTCCAGAGACCTCCATTCTATCTCCTTTCCCCTTCTCTGTCTGTAGGGTAAAAGAGTTTCTCTCATGCCTCCTCCGTGACACCGCTCTGGGCCTATTTAATGCCCTGCTTATCTCTACTTCCCATCACCAACTTGTTTCTTGTCAGCCTATGGCACCCAACACTCTAATTACACTCCAAATTAACTCTAATTAAATCCACTCATATCCTCGTCTCCTTGGAGCTCCCTGAAACTTGGCCACTCTAACCTCCTTGCCCCTAGAGCTGCCAGAGATACAGAAACTGCCTGTAGGATATATTGTCCCCTGGATAGCTCTCCTATTTCCGCCCAAAACAAAGCTGTCAGAGAGCTCAGATACTATGGTGATGTGGGTGCACATAAGCACATAGCTACCTAATCTTCTTTTCTCCCTACTCAGGCCATATCTCCTTATACTCCGATCCCTGCACTGATTTCCCCTGCTCTTCTGCATCAAGACCTCTGTCTAGCAAAACACTTAAGCACATGCTTAACTTTAAGTATATAAGTAATCTCAATGACTTCACCAGGACTACCCATGTGCTTAAGTGCTTTGCTGGCCGAAGTTCCAGATTATCCTCCTCGTTCAAAGCTCTCCACAATTCTACCCTGCTAAAGTCCCCTCAACTCCTACTACACTCACTTCTCTTCCCTCCATTCTGTCTTCACATCCTCATGGCTCTCTTTATCTTTATTCCATGCCACCACCATAAACTCAAAACAGCTCTCACCCAATGTAGGCTTTGCAGGCTCCCAGTTTTCCTTCCAAAGAATGCATCCCAAGACCCACCAACTGACAACAGCCTGTGTTTGTTTTGCTTTGTTCTGTACTGTGCTTTCTGATTCATCCGCTCCTCGGGGCAGGCTTTGTTTGCCTCACTGTATCTCTTGGGAAGCAGTAGGTAAAATGATGGGGTTGTGTGCACAGTTAATAACAACCTCATCGTGTTATTGGCATGTTCAGTCTATGAGTGGACAAAAAGTTACTCTGTGATCATAATGAATAAACAATGTTACAGGACTATAAATGGTAATGATTGTTTATCTTGTCTTCTCCTCCTGTGATGTGAGGGCAACCATCTGAAGGCTAAGTAAGCTCTAAACCCACTACCATGCCCATGTCATGTTCCTTCAGAAGGCCTTGTCAGGTTGCACTGTGGTAAGTGGCACTGCCGATTTTTGGGTTGATGTTGCCAGTCTACTGTGTGAAATGGATGGATAGACATTTGTATTCAGCCATGTTCCATAAATTCCAGCACGTACCTCATACTCCTGACACGTTCCTCCATTCCTAATGTATACCGTGCTTCCCAGCGTGTCTCTCTCCATTCTGGGTGAGTTCCCCCATTATCCAGTATGCTTCCCCATTCTGGACATATATCCCCTATGAACTCTCCATTCCCAGCACATACCCCCATTCTCTCATATACCCCTATTCCTGATATGGACCCTCGCACCCAGTGTATTTCCCCTCTGCCATCACCTTCCTGTTCCCCTGGAACAGCTTACTCTCAGCTCACACAAGGGCTAGGGAAGTACAAGTCCATTTAAATGCATTAAAAAATGGCTTGACTTTCTTCCCAGAATTTCAACCAAACCTGAACTAACCCTTTCTGCTGGTTGAAGGCCATTTGGCTAATTCTCCTCCGAGTATTTTTCATTCTCACGTGTCCCTAGTTCCAGCTGGGACAAGCAGCAGAGACGTATGTGTATAATCCACACAGATTACACGGAGCCCTGTGTGGATTAGCCTGGCAAAGTACAGTTTCCGGGTGGGGGAACCATTACTGGCATAGGGAGTGAAGCAGACTCACCTGCTGTCACAACCCCTGGACTCTGAAATGAGGAACAGTGACCCTCAAAATGAGGAACAACACACCTTGGAATGAGGAACACAATAAGGGACCTACATTTTGTTACTGAACACTGTTTTATTTACTAATATATGTAGGAATAAATATACAAGCGGCCTGGAACATATTATGATGAGACTAAATGCGGATTCTGTGTACTAGAAGCATGCTTTCAACAGAAAGCCACCATTTCCAATAAAAGAAACAGTTCATTTGCTCTAATGCTCACTGTTGTTGTATTTTGTGGTTGCTTCCCCTCCCCACCAAATTCCAACACTTCCTTTGGTTGTGGTGCCTCATGAGTTTTGTTCATTTGAATAGAAATCAGTTGGTTAAGTGTTTTGACGCTGAACCTTTGTCTCAGCCGGTACATTGAAAACAGATCCATTAGCTGACTGGCTTCTTCAGCACTACTTGTAATCCCCAGTGTGGCTGCCAGATCAGACACAGCTGTGGCTGACACCTGCAACTTTGATGTGGGATCAAGGAACGTGACTGCATTTTTTTTAACAGTTGAGCCCTTAAGAGGAATTTTAAAGTCATTTTACCTCATACTGTCACATAAAATAATGCAACCTTTTTACACCTGTACTTTTCATCAGAAGGTCCATAGAGAGCATCTTCAACCTGGTGGATATAGTCCTCACCTTCTGAACTGACACATACTTGGTTCAGAGATTGAAGATGTTCTTGGCTATCCAAGACTTTGCAGTTGTCCTGCTGTACAAGCAGCCTCTGGCTTCAGTATTCTTCTAGAAAATGGCTGGACAATCCTACAGAGGTCATTATGCTCATTAGCTCAGCAGTTGAGTTTTTTGAGCTTGCATCCTCACATTGAACTGGCATTGAATAAAGAAAATTAGATGAAACAGAACTCCAGCAATGCTAGTAATCTTGCAAGTTGTATGTGGCCTTTGTGCCTGTACTACCAGACATGGTACCCATAAGATGCTAAGGTGAAAATTATGCAAGCTTTTGACACTTTAGAGACTGGTGCTCAGCTGCAGCTGTTGACCTTCATGTAACGTGTTGGCTGGCCCCGCTCCACTTGCTTGCAAAGCGGCAGTGACTGGTTGTGAGCATGAGACATGAGGACATCATGCACCAAGAAGACATGCTGAGCAGCCATATAGGGACTTGGCAATGGGCATGCAGGACTGAGGGACAACTTTAAAAACTGAGGCCAGATGCAGGCTGTGCCCCGCAATGTGGGACACTGGAAAGGTATGCCTGGGGCCATGCGGCAGTGGAACAGGCAGACTATGGGAGAATGGACTCACCTAGCAGGGTGCAGTGGTGGGACAAGGAGACCCTCCCTTGTAGAGACAACAGAAAAACAGGACAACTAGACTCTCATCACTGGAGCAAACATGTCCAGCATAATGCAGTGGCAGTACACCTTTGCTGGCAGAGTTAGAGGAGCAGACTTGTCCAGCACAGCAGCGGGGTAGCTGGACCCTCATTGACATGAGCTGCAGAATAGAGTCATCTAGCAGACTACAGCCCAGCACATTCTTTGATAGAGTCTAAACAGGTTTCTTTCGATGGGTCACAGTAACGATACTACCAGTTTCTCCTAGCGTCCCTCAAGTTCACCTCTGCTCCACACAGAGATGGAGCTGAACCAACAAACTTTAACTTTGGAAATGCTGAATCATGACCTGGAGGGGACAGGAAATGCTGTGTCTGTTGCAGAAATGAAGCCCACAGCATTTCCAGCTTCCTCCTCATCTCACTGGCTTTTTTGCTGCGTCATGTGCTTCCAAAGGGCTGAAATTTCTGCCTTGGGAACCTGAAAGCAAGTGCTCAAGGCACTTTGAATTCCATCACATTTGGAAAATATTTACATTTAGTGAGGGACTGAACAGCACCAGAGGTGCAGCCACTAAAGAAAAAAGTCATGGAGGAGCTGAAGTGAAAATGCGTGGTCATTCCCAGAAAGCAACCACACGCTGAGTGGACACAGAGAGAGAACTACCTTCTCGCACTTAGCGATGGTTCTGGCAGGGAAGTGTGGGGAATCTTACACTGCTCATACCTGTTCTGTGGAACATTTGCCTGTAGCCTCCGTGGCTCTCTATCCTTTGCTATTTGCCAGCACTACATTTTCCTTTCATTTGCAGTTAAAGTTGTCCTGATAAAGATCACGATTTAGGCTGTCAAGACTCCTCCACACTGAGTAATACCAACCACACTGAGTATGTCTGCACTGCAGCTGGGGCTGAGCCTCACAGCTCAGGTAGACAGACTCATGGTAGTAGAGCTTGAACTAGTGCACTAAAAATAGTCATAAGGATGTTGCAGCTCAGACTGGAGCTTGGGCTCGCAAGCATAGGGGTCAGGTCGGCTTGACAGCCTGAGCTACAATATCCACATGGCTTTTTTTAGTGCACTAGCTTGAGCCCCACTAGCATGAGTCTGGCTACCTGGGCTGGGAGGCTTGCGTGCCATCATAGTGTAGACTAGGGGTTCTCAACCAGGGCTCCGGGGCCCCCTAAGGGGCCACAAGCAGGTTTCAGGGGGTCTGCCAAGAGGGGCCAGCGTTAGACTTGCTGAGGCCCAGGGCAGAAAGCCGAAGCCTCGCAGTGTGGGGCTGAAGCCCAGGGCTCCCAGCCCTGCCACTAGGGGCTGAAGCCAAAGTCTGAGCAACTTAGCTTTGTGGGAACCCCTGTGGCATGGGGCCCTCAGCAACTGCCCTGCTTGCTACGTGCTAATGCTGGCCCTGGCTTTTGCATGCAGAAAAACAGTTGTTGTGACACTGGTGGGCCGTGGAGTTTTTATAGCATGTTGGGGCAGGGGGAGGAGTGTAGCTCAGAAAGACAAAAGTTGAGAATCCCTGGTGTAGACATCCCCACTGAGCCTTCTCCTCCAGAGTGGACACTGGGATTGTAAAATGAAACCACTCAGGTTTCAAAGTAGATGTTTGGGATAGGGGACGAATCACAGCTAGACTCAGATGGTCCCAGGACTGTGCAATTCACCCTGTGGCAGAGGCCCAGAACAAGGCCCACCAACCATTAGAACGGCCTCTCCACTCAGGTGAATTTCACTGGAGTGAAAGCAACAGTCAAATAATCTAGATCCTGAGTCAGGACTCTTCTCTGAATTGATCCCAGCCTTCTGGGGACCCAGGCATATTATGGAAATTGTCACAAGCTCATACTTGACAGCTCTGGCCCAACGTTTTCAAAAAGTGACCTCTGATTTTGCATGCCTTAGTTGATGGCTGGCCAGTTTTGAAAATTCAGCCTCTGTGCCTTGATCATGTGTCATTACCTGAATACGAAGTGCCTCAACTAGTGTATATACTTGTCTTCCTCAGTACATGCTTGACTGTATACTGTGGCCAAGATTTTCAACCCTGGATGCCTAAAGTTAGCCTCTTAAATTCATATTTAAGCACCTAAATAAATATCAGAGGTGCTTTTCCCATCGTTTCAAAGAGAATTATGGGTAACTCAGCACTTGCTCAAAATCAGTCCACCTATTAAGGTGCCTAAACATGGTTTGACTATTTATATTACAATCGTGCCTGGTGGTCCCAACTGAGATTGGGACCCCGTCGTGTAAATATGCATAGTAACAGACAGACCTGCCCCACAAAGCTTACAATCTAATAGATCCAGGGGGAAACAGTGCACAAAGAGGGGAAGTGACTTGCCCATAGTTGCACAGCAGAACAGGATATAGAACCTGATGCTCAGAACGGCTAGCCCAGTGCCCATGTCATGTGACCACTCTCCCTATCCTCCATGAGCCGTCTCTGATGACCATAATAGTAGGCCCCCACGTTTGAAAATCTTGGCCAGTGCATGCCTGTAAATAACCATTTGAAACACGAATGACTATGTTGTTTCTTGTGTTACAAGTAGCATCTTTGTTGATTATTCACTGGGAAAGGAATCTAAAAATTGTCTTTAATTGTCACTGCTCAGGCTCTGGTTTTACTTTCTGCCTCTGGTGGCAGATGGAGGTGATGTCTTCTGCTGCCATAGCTATCTGTTAGTCTATAAGGTGCCACAGGATTCTCTGCTGCTTTTACAGATCCAGACTAACACGGCTACCCCTCTGATACATGGCTATTTGGGCATCCTCTAGCACTGAGGAGTTTGAGGCAGATTTCACTGCTGTGAACTGACTTCAACTGATGGCAAATGCCCTTGATAGTTGGGAGGTTCCTTCAAGAGCTTCTCTCCTCTTACTAGCATCACCTCTGTGTTACTGGGTTCCCCATTAGCCACCTGCTCTTCATCCAAGTGCTGATGTTGGCTCAGCAGTGAGAAGCTGGGAGAAGATGGTGTTGTTTATGTGGAAGTGGAGCTGGCAGCCAGCTGGTCTGTTGTCTCAACAGCTCTCCCAATAGCTTCCTATAGATACTGAATACTATGAAGGAGAGAGTGGAGGCTGTGGGAACCACCAGGTTAGGGCTGTGAAGGAGGACGAACAGTCACTCATAACAATTCTAAGAGTTCCATCACAGGACGAATGACCTTAGCCAATGTGAAGGTGTTTGCATTTGGCCCTGCGGCTTCTTGGAGGAGGGATGGGCATAGTTTTAAATGCCACAGAGATGTCAAGCAGGATAAGTGGATATACCTCACGTGTCTCTGGCCTGCAGGAGGTCATCCACCAATACATCAAAGGCTGTATGAGTCCCATGTGCTAGCCTGAAGCCTGATTGAGGTGAAATGAACATTACACACCAGGCAGTAGTTTGCAAGGTCTCCAGTGTTGTGTAAAGATTTCTTTAGTACTTTTCAGACTGCTGCGTGCTGTAGGGCCGGGATAGGGAAGGTGCCTCATTTCCAAAAAGAAGGTTTCTAGTTTAACTGAATCCAAAGAAAAAAGTGTTTTTTGGACCCTCAGCCTGGACCATAGGGAACATCTTTTCATATCACAAAAAGCCATGCCATCCTAGAATGGCAGGGCTCATGGTGAATTACTATGGTGAGGTCCACATCAAAAGATAAGGTCTCAACCTCCCAGACAGGGGTAGAGGATAATGAGAATTCCTGGCCCTGGCTGTTCTCCAAGACTCTGGAAGCTGCTGAGAATCCAGTAAGACCAGTGGGTAGGGTGTGAAGCTGCTTATTAAAAGGGGGGTGTCATTATTGTTATCTTCTCCATTTCCAGTTGTTTACACAGCCAGCTGGCCTTATCTCAGTCTTAACTAGCATGTGTCAGCCAGCTTGTCCTCCTCCAAGCCCCTATCCAGGTCACCAGGTGAGACACTCGGAACCTCGATAGCAACTCCAGCCAGCTCTGATGAAATGGAGACTCAATTATGCGTCAACTGAAGACTGAAGGCACCACATCTCACAGCACCAGATTCTCTCCCCTGACAGTTTCACAGAAACACTGGATAGGAAGCAGATGGCTGTGGTACCTGAGAAAAAAAGAGCTCTCAGGGGAAACAAATGGCTACTTACTATCACCTCCAAGGAGAGGAAGGGAAAGGAAAGAAGAAAGCCACTCAAAAATAACTGCCCCTGGCAGGGTCTGCAGCCATCTCAGTGAGACCTCCTGGACAATGTTACCAGAGACTGCCAATAGATCTTAAAGAATCAGAGTGGATTCTTGCAATTAGATCCTCAGCTGGTGTAAATCAGCAAAGCTCCACTGACATCAGCGGAATGAGGCTGATTTATACCAGCTGAGAATCTGGACCTTGATTTCTGTCCATTGCCAGGAAAGGGCTACTGACCAGTGAGATGAGTGCAGGCCCCATACTATATCCAGACCTAAAAACCTGTTTGACCAGGGCCAAGGGAAGCTGGGTACTCCAGTTATTGCCAGAGATCTTTCTCTGTTTCCCCCTAAAGAGGGAGAGAAGAAGCTGGGAGATAGTCAGCAAGACTAACAATGTCAACCAATTGCTTATAATTGAGCAAGGGCCTGTGTAACAGGGTTTACAAACACTTACAAACTGAGCACGGGCCAAAGGGAAAGGAGAATCTTCCCTGCTTATAGGCAATCAGGCTAATCCCATGCCTGACCAGCTGCCAGAATTGCCAGTGGTGGAGACATGCCTCCACAGCTGTGACCAATAAAGTCAACAAGCAGAAAGGCCTGGCATAGGAGCTCCATGCCAGGCTGCCTGTGAGAAACCAACAAGAAGACAAAAAGAGACTAAGAGAAGAGTTTACAGCCAGGTCTAATCATAGATGAATTACGGGGACCAGTTAGGGGAAAAAGCTGGGCCCCCTAGGGAGACTGCATCAGATGCAGTTGACAGCCTAACAGTCGCTTCTTTAAGAGAAGCTGCACCCTGCCCTCTCCAAGGGAAGTACTGACAATCTGCACCAAGAATGGACCCAATGGCTGCCAGTTAGGTTCTAGTAGCCAAGAGGGACAAGGCCCGGGATTCTTGACTAATGGAAGGAATGCATTGCTGGATGTGTTGCAACCCAACTACTCTTGTAAGTAAACCTCTAGCATATGCCACTCACAGTACTAGCTAAATTAAATAAAGCCTGCAATGCCATGGGAGTGAAAGAGGCTGGGGCAAGTGGGCAGATGGTGGGGGAGTAGAGAGAGGATAGATAGGCAATGGGCTAACACCTGGTACTTTAGCCTATCAGAAGGTCTCCAGTTTAGTACAAATACAAAATGGTTTCGGAAGCCTCTGCTTTGTTTTCTAGGGAACATGTCTCCAAGTTGCAAAAAGCCCTGCCCAAAATGGCATGGCTTTGAGCCACAGACACCCAAGATTAGGTGATTCAGACAAAGGCAAAATACCCATAATGCACCTAGCAATACTGCTCTTGGGGGATGAAGGTCTTTCCTATCCCCTGTAGGTGGTCATCTTATGTCCAGAACCACAAGATTTCTGCCTGTTTAACGTTTTGTGTATGGTAGCCCCAGGGGGTCTCATGTTTTGGCTCCAGACTTCCGTATAGTTAGACTGCATGTGATTGCTCAGCCTATTCTGTGAATCCAGGCTTCTTGGCAGAAAGATACGGCCGTTTGCTGTTTGCTTTCGACCATGCCTTTTCCTGCAGTCAGCGATTCAACAAACATAAAAGAGGGTTTCAGATGTACTGGAATAAACAGTGCTTGCTGCTTTAAGAGTCAGTGATGTAGCCTCCACGATGATCCCTAATCTTGGCAGCTGCTTTTAGACCCAGTGACTTGGGCCCACAAAATTTCAAGGTGAGTCGCCAAGGGATGACTAGCACGTGAGGGACTCATTGAGTTTTTTCACAAACACAACAGTACTCTGCTCTTTGTGCTAAGGGGTGTGCTGAGCTGTGTGCTCGAACCCTGTATTAACAGGCTGTCCTGTTACTAATCCCTGGGGAATGCTGGGGAAAAAAATCTTTGTTTGAGAAAACTCTTCAGAGCACAGGGCCTAAACATGAAACCCTGCTGTGGCCTAGTGAGATGCCCAGCAGCAGCACAGAGTACGGCAGCTGCAGGTTTGCTGTGAGTTCACCACTGGGCTGCTCCGCTTACTTCAAAGCACTGCAGTATTGGAAACTCAGCGCTCAGAATCATTTCAGCTCGTAAGAGGGTTACTAGTGGCTTTTCCACTATTACTCTAGGACTGGGTTTCTCAGACTGGGGACGTCACTTGTGTAGGGAAAGCCCCTGGTGGGCCGGGCCGGCTTGTTTACCTGCCCTGTCCGCAAGTCTGGCTGATCGCAGCTCCCACTGGCTGCGGTTTGCTGCTGTGGGCCAATGGGAGCATCCCTTGGCCCGCACTGCTTCCAGCAGCTCCCGTTGGCTTGGAGCAGTGAACCGCGGCCAATGGGAGCTGCAATTGGCTGGACCTGTGGACGCAGCAGGTAAACAAACTGGCCCAGCCCGCCAGGGGCTTTCCTTACACAAACGGCGACCCCAGTTTGAGAAACAATGACCTAAGACACTGCAGTGTTTTACCCAGGACAGTATTTCACACTGGCTGTAGTATTTTACTGGCTCAAGCTCTTTTTTTGTCTTTTATCTAGGAAGTCAGGAAGGGCTCACTAGAAGTTACTTGTAAATGTTTTCTATAATGAATTCAAATGATGATCTTGTATGTGAAAAAGGGTAAAACCACACATCCACGTATGAGCACCCACACAGCCAGGGACACACACACTGCACACACACACAGACTCACACACAGAGTATGCATATATATGCACACACAGATGCAGGAATAGTCACACACACAGAGTACATATGGACATGCACACAGAGTACTCATGTACACGCACAGTCTTTTTCCTCAGACACAGTGTACACACGTACATACACACAATCTCTCTAACACACAGTACACACACAAGCACTTAGTCACACACACAGAGTACACACATACAAACACAGATTATCCACATACATGCAAACACATACACACACAGAGACATGCACAGGGGACACACATACTAAGTACACACATGGAGAATACACACACATTTGTGCATGCTTACATAGTCACGCACATATACACACAGAACACAAATGTGTGCACACACAGTGCCTCTCTCTCTCTCTCTCTCTTTCACACACACACACACACACACACACACACACACACACACACACACACATCTACCTGCCTTTTGCCTTCTCATTTTTGTTTCCAAAACAGTCTCAAGTTGCAGGCAAAAGTTAATAAAGCTGATTTCTTGGACACCATCAATGCAGCTGTCAGTTAGCATGTAAACACCTGGTGTGCTGCCAGTCCCCTCCACAGTGCTGACATTTCATAAAAAAGGACCCAGTTTTTCTTCCAGACTGCAATCACACTATTACAACAAGCCTAGCATAATGGTGCTGATAGGGCAGTGCTTTGGGGAAGCTCACAACCGTAGGAGCTCAAAGTGGTGGTGTTCTGAGGAAGCCCACACTGGTGGAGTGCCATTTATACATTTGACACGGCGTGTGTGTGTGTGTGTGTGTGTGTGATAGAGTGAGTGAGTGAGCAAGAGACTTTAGGAACACCAACCTCACGTGCCAAAGTCCTGAGGTAGCTGTCACCTCCACCTGGCATCTGGATGGACAGGGTAGTAAATGTTTTCATCCAGTCTTATGGTGACCCAGGTCATTGTGACTAGGAATAAGGGGCAAAGAAAGGGGATTGGGGACATGCCTTGGGCAAGGATCTTCTGTAGAGTAATCTTCCCTAGCCCAGCAGAAACAATATCCCACTGAAGTAGGTTTCTTCTGATCTCACAGTGAGCCTGTCACATGCCTCCGCAGAACAAAGCCGGCTTGTCTGGCTCTGGCAGAGGAGATCAACTCAGCCTCTTAATAGGCGCAAAACAGAGCATATCTGGGCAGCCAGCATTTCAAATACCAGCCAATGGAGCACTTCCCGGAGCACCAAGGGCGAGGGCAACGGGTGCCAAGGCTGACCTCACGGCAGGTTGCGGAGTGTCTTGTTGTGTCTTTAAAACACACAAATTGCCTAGATGGAGTTGTTTTGCTGTCTCAGGGAGAGTTGGGCAGAGCACACCTCTGTATAGGATAGGTGTACAGGTACAGTGTGAGTGTCTGAGGGGGGAAATGTGCATTAGTCATGAGAGGAATGAACTCTCACATTCAGTGCTCTCTAGTGGTCCTGGTGCCCCCAGCAGGCCGTGCACAATCCTTGGGTGTGTGCGGTTTACCCTAGCTTCCTCCTAAGTCACTGCTGCGTGCAGCCATGTGGTTGGAGAGCTTGGGGTATGGTGCAAGTCTAACCAACGGTGCTAAAGTAAGGGTGGCTGTAGGGCAGCACAGCTCCCCTTTCTCTGCTAGCAGAGAGCCTGTGTTCCCTGTTGTGACGGGTTGAATCACAGAAACCGCCTTGGGAACTGCCAAGTGATGTGCCAAGATTACTTCTGCCCCTGCTTTCCTGCCAGCTTGGGACCCCAGCATTCTGTCTTGCTGAGCTGGACATGTCCGACTGCTCCAACACAGACCCAAGGTCTGAATTACTTGCCCCACAGCTGCAGACTTAACTGAAAGCAGATTACAGAAGTGTTCTTGTCTTTAACACTCAGATGCCCAACTCCCAATGGAGTCTAAACACAAATAAATCTGTTTTACCCTGTATAAAGCTTATACAGGGTAAACTCATAAATTGTTCACCCTCTATAACACTGATAGAGAGATATGTACAGCTGTTTGCCCCCCTAGGTATTAATACATACTCTGGATTAATTAATAAGTAAAAAGTGATTTTATTAAATGCAGAAAGTAGGATGTAAGTGGTTCCAAGTAGTAACAGAGAGAACAAAGTGAATTACCAAGCAAAATAAAATAAAACATGCAAGTCTATGTCTAATACAGTAAGGAACTGAATACAGATAAGATCTCACCCTCAGAGATGTTTCAATACATTTCTTTCACAGACTGGATGCCCTCCTAGTCTGGGTACAATCCTTTCCCCTGATACAGACCTTGACCCAGCTCAGGTGGTAGCTAGGGGATTCTTCATGATGGCTCCTCTCCTTTGTTCTGTTCCACCCATTTATATATATTTTGCATAAGGCGGGAATCCATTCTCCCTCTGGGTTCCCATCCCCACCTTCTCAATGGAAAAGCACCAGGTTAAAGTTGGATTCCAGTTCAGGTGACATGATCACATGTCACTGTAAGACTTCATTACCTACTTGCCAGCACACACGTATACAGGAAGACTTACAGGTAAAGCAGAGGCATCTGTAGACAATTGTCCTGGTTAATGGGAGTCATCAAGATTCGAAATCACCATTAATGGCCCACACTTTGCATAATTACAATAGGCCCTCAGAGTTATAATTCATATTTCTGGGTTCAGATATGAGTGGTACATTTATACAAATGGGATGACCACACTCAGTAGATTATAAGTTTTGTGATGATACCTTACGAGACACCTTTTGCATGAAGCATATTCCATTTACATTAGCATATTTTCATAAAATCATATAGAGTGCAATGTCACACCTGTGTAACCCACACACACTCTGGGTGTGGTGTTGTGTCCCATCTAGTGGCATTGACACCACTTAGAGAGAGTTAAATGAGTCTGTGCTACAGCCTTAGCTAACAGCTCATGCTTATGCTGTAGACCAGTGTTTCCCAAAACTGGGATAACGCTTGTGTAGGGAAAGCCCCTGGCAGGCCGGGCCAGTTTGTTTACCTGACCCATCCGCAGGTCCAGCCGATCGCGGCTCCCACTGGCTGCAGTTCACCGCTCCAGGCCAATGGAAGCTGCTGGAAGCGGTGGCCAGTACGTCCCTCGGCCCGCGCCGCTTCTAGCAGCTCCCATTGGTCTGGAGAAGTGAACCGTGGCCAGTGGGAGCCACGATCGGACGAACCTGTGGATGCGGCAGGTAAACAAACTGGCCCGGCCTGCCAGTGACTTTCCCTACACAAGCGGCGTCCCAAGTTTGGGAAACCCTGCTGTAGACTGTAGAGGCTTTTAGCTCATGCTGTAGAGGCTCATGCACTAAGCTCCAGATATCCCCAGTTCGATCCTGCCTGCTGACGACTGGGGTCTGTCGGTGCTACACCTGCTCTCCTTCCTGCTGTCCTCAGGCAGCACTGCTGCCCCTCCACACTGCCCCTGCAGACCCTCTGCCTGATGTTGTGAGGAGCCCATATCAGCAAAGGCAAGAAGTGACCCTGAGTTCCTCTGCTCACTGTCTGAGCAGGAGCAGAACACTTACTTAGAGCTCAGCCTGATTCTTGCCAGGATTCCTGTCTTCTGGGCCTTCACACTAAACCACAGCCCTGCAACCAAAATTTGATAGCTCTCCTCCTCCACTGATCTGGATCTACTGCAGCCCCACGTCAGAGGATCCAATGGGATAGCAGAGATACACGTGTGTGGGTCGCTGATGGCAGCAAGAGACTGACTGGACCATTGAACTCTCCTAGTATGATGAGCCCAGTGTTTCTCCCTGTTCTCCAGGGCTGGTGAATTGGTGACACTTTACAACATGGATCAGCAGCATTAGGCTATATCCTCCACTGCGCTTGTAATTCACAAAATACATTGGTCCACAGAAAGGAGATGTGGCCTGTTTGAATTTTGGGAGGGTTAGGATTAGCCCTAACTCCTTCTTCCCCAGCATAGCTTCATTCCCACCCAGATGGAGGATTCTGATAGACCCACCTGTCCAGTGACCTACAGAGTCTCAATTGCAGAACAGACTAGTGAGTGTGGTGATCATTTGGCTCAGCTTTACGTGTGTCACACTGATACACTTTAGTTGGAGCTAGTGGAAATTTCCCACATATGAGTTTGTGACAATGTTTTTCATCAAAAATTAGATTTCCGAGGAAAACGTTCCTTCTCCACGCTCCCCCATGAAAGCTTGGATGAAAAACTGTGTTGCAAAGTTTGGGGGGTTTTGATCAGTTATACAATTGGTCACATTTTTAGAAAAAAAAAGTTTTTTTTAAATTAATAAAACCAAACAGTAAAAACTTCCTCCTGCAGCCCACAACTGCCTCACCCCTTCTGCTGTGGCTAGCGACCTTCTCCTCTTCTGTCTGTGCTGAGCCCTGATGCGAGGCCCAGCAGCATGTACTCTGAGCCTGTGGAGTGCTAAATAGCTTTTGGAGCAAGCTAAAGGTTTGGTCATTGAAAATCTATAACTTCAAGACCAAACACAAAATGTTCAACTCCAATGGTCTCTGCACCCTAACATATGGATGTGAAAGCTGGAAATCCACCAAAGGTACAGACAGATGTCTAAATGGCTTCAAAAGGAAATACCTCAGGGAAATATTAGGTATTATATGGATTGAATTTATAACAAATGCTGAGATTGGTCAGAGTGCCCAACAACCACTTATCTTTAAAGTTATCCAGAAAAGAGAATGGACATGTCTGGGACATGATAGCCAGAGGACCTGCCCTGCTAGACATGCCATTCAGCAGATGGAGGAACGTGTAAAAGGGGCCAGCTGAAAGAATCCCTCCATCAGTCACTCTGCAGAGAAGGCAAAAACTTATAGGAATTAACAACAGGGAAAACATGCAAAGAGCAGCCCAGGGTAGACAGGGATGGCAGAGCCTTGTTTGTGCTATGAGAGATGTCTGACAGCTCAAGAAGGATTCAGATTCAGAAATTCCATTAGACATTGGAGTGTGAACAGTTCAATAGTAACTGGACCTAGGATCAGAGCCAACGATGGAGGATGGGCCAAGAGTTCATCACTTAGGTGGGGAGAGGGAACCAAAAGCAGAAATACTAGCATGGCTGGTTTGGGATGAAGCAAGACCAGTGGCTGTGTGTTCCTTCCCATTCCCTCTTGCAGGCATGTTTTGCCTCTTTCAGGGTCATCGCCCCTTGTGCTGACAGCATTGGTCTGAAAGCACATGGCTCCATTACCCCATCTTTAGCAGTTTATGCTGTGTAATAACCCACATGCATCTCTGTTTATTCAGGGTGAGCAGAGGCACCAGATTACCCACCCTGGATTGTGAGTGGTTTCTCTTCCTCCATCATGCATCTGGATAACCTCCCAGTGTCCTGCCTGCCTGCCAAAGACTCCTATTTGCACCATTCCTGAGTCAGCTAATCCCTACTTGCTGAGATATTTGACTGTCGGTCTTAAACTTGGAGCAGAAGCCTAGGGAATAGGGATTAATTAGGAAGTCTCATTCCGTGCTGTGTGAAATTCTAATGTTCCAGCAGTGTTATCTCCAAGGTCCCAGCCTGGTGCAGCTGAACGGTGCTGATAAGTAAGCTGGTGTGGCAGTGTAGTGGGGGGGTGACATAGGGGCATCCTTCCTGGGAAAAGTGGATGAAAAAATTCACAAGGCAGCAAGAACTAATGGTTAGAGCAGGGGACTGTGAATCATGACTCCTAACTTCTAACCTAGTCTCTGACACTGGCTTACTATGTGACCTTGGGCAGCTGCTTAAGACTCTCTATGGTTCAGATTTCCTCCCCCACCCCGCTCTTTTAGGGTGACCCAATGTTTGGGGCTTTTTCTTATATAGGATCCTATTGCCCGCCGCCTCCATCCCAATTTTTCACACTTCCTGTTTGGTCACCCAATGCTCTTTGCATTGCTTAGGTGACAGAAAGTGACCCTAGCTGGCCAGCACAGAATTCTCTCAGGACAGGGCAAGTCTTAGCTGGATTTAACTAGCATAGCCTGTGTGTACACCAATTGCTTTTCACAGCCCTTAGTGTAGGGGTGTGTCATGGTACAGCAGACCACACTTGCACTCTGCCAATTTGCAACTGGCATATGGTCTCCTAGGGCTCATAGCCAGCTAGCATCAGTTAAAGCAGCTGCTAGGCTGTTCTAACTTCTGCTGGGGCTGGGGCTGGAGCAGGTGCACTCTGAGAACCACAGGGCCAGTTAGTGCTCCTTCCCTGCCTCTGCCTCTTTTTTGAACAGAACTCAATGCAAGACAGAATCTGGGTGTATGTCTCAGTTTCCTGTGGTTAAATCTGGGAGAAGTATGTTTACTTACTTCTCACAGGAGTTGTGAGGGTTCATTAGCTAGTGTTTGCTCAGTACTTTGAAGAGGAAAAGTACTTAACATTATTAAGGGTGATTACTTGTGGGTGCTACTTGGAAAAGCTAATGTTTGCACCTGAATTTAGAAAATGTAAAGTCTAGAGCCAGATCCTCAGCTGGTGCAAGTTGGTGTAGCTCCACTGACATCCCTTTATATTAGCTGAGGATCTGGCCTTTTATGTATTTCTTTTACAGATCTGTCTTTAAGCAGGGTGACTAGATGTCCTGATTTTATAGGGACAGTCCCGATATTTGGGGCTTTGTCTTATGTAGGCGACTATTACCCCCCACTCCCTGTCTCGATTTTTCACACTTGCTGTCTGGTCACCCTATCTTTAAGCAAACCTCGGGATCCAAACGTGCCTGATGTTGTCTCCAGATCTGAACTTGGCAGCCAGTCTCCCATCACCTTGCATTGCAAGACATGTAAAAAAGGAGAGTGGCACCTAATGGAGAAAATCTAGAACTGAAAATGATTTTCACGAACATGAACATTCATGAAGAAGTCCAAGGTTGGGGAATTATTTCAAGTTTGGATGTTCCTAAAGAGATGACTCCATGTTTGGATTTTACATAATAGGAGGTGCTGGTAGAGACACCTCTAGCTCAAGTTGCCCAACACTTCCCATTATAAGATCCTCTTTTCAGTTGCTTGTAACTTGGCCAGACTTCAACTGTTTGAGTTGAAATTTTCCATGCCGGGTGTTTGCCTCAGGTTGATTTATTTTTTTGAAAGCTTCAGCAAAAACAATTCAGCTGTTTATAAGAACAAGATCAGGGGAAAATACATTATTTTTCTCATGTTAAAAATATTTCCACAAGCATTTTGTAGAGAAGTTCTAGCACTTGTGTACATTGGAGTAATGGCCTGAAATTGGACACGATAGTTGCCTTGATGTCAGAAATGCGCCCTTTATATGGCCAAATGTAGGCAGTTTTTCATGTGAGAGCCCTTTGGAAAATCTCAGTTTGCAAATGCTTAGTATAAGTTGGTTGGATTCTGGCAGCGAAGTTATCTGAAGATTCCACCTGCACCCCGCTCAGGGCCACAGGGTGCCCTTTCGCTGCAATTGTTGCTCCTGGGGCACCAAGAACCGGAACTGAAAGCAGGGAGACGGTGTCTCCTGTGCTCTCAATGTTCCCACAGCTAGTCCCAGTCAGTGTGGAGTAAGAAGCCACTTGACTTGAACGCAGAGAGTGTACAAGAACGAGCAGAGCGGAGGGCATGAATTGCGATAAGGTGACAGGGCGTGGGGAGGAGACTGAGACTGGAAACTAGTAGGTGGCAAACTGAGATAAGATGAGCAGCTGGGAAGGAGCCTGAGACAAGGAACCTAGAGTGGGAAGCTGGAACTGGGTGGGGGGAGTGAGTCTGTGGGGTGGAGGGAGACTGGGATAAGAGTCAGAGTGGGGAGAATACTGGAACTCTGCCAGGGAGGCCAGAGTGAACAGGCAGGAAACAAGGCCTAGGATGAGGAACACAGGGGGATGAAGACTGGGAGTAGCCAGGGGAAGAGACTGAGCTGAGGAGCTAGGGAACGGAGGTGGGAAAGAGACGGGACTGGGACAGGGACAGACTAGAATAGAAAGGGGCAGAAGGCTCTGTGACCACTAAAGAACTCTCCCCTCAGAGCCAGGAGTGGAGCCCACGATTCCTGAGCCTCACCAGTCCTCTGCTGTCAGCAAATATTTGCAAAACCTACTGGCAAATCATATATCATTTCCCTCTAGGGGCCAGTCCACATAAAAGATGACAACCTACTACTGCAATCAATTACCTTGTTTGCTCAAGTGGCAGAGATCTGTACAATGAATCTATAGGCTCCAGCCCTGCCAATGTCCCATATGGGTGTTGATATGCTGCCACCTGTTGAGTTTTTTTCAGGTTTCTTTTTTTTAAACTCAGACAATTATACATGATGCTTGACAAAGACCAAAATAAGGAACAGAAAACAATCATTCATGCAGCAAACTGAAAATGCGATGGGCTCTTCTAGCAGGAATCACTCTCTTTACCTTGGATCCGTCAATCATTCCTCATGTAAATAGGAGTTTCCGAGTTTATTTGTAATATAGGTAACTTGGGGACTAAAATGAATGACCTCTCTTCAAACAAAGGACACTTCAGAGCCATGGCACCTGGGAAAACACTTTTTAGGAGCAATGTTAAATCACCAGAGGTTTTATGTACTTGCTTCCTTAAGGGGAATCAGTGGAAATCTTTCCCTTGACTTCAGTGGACTCTGAACGAAGCCACATATGCTTAATAAATCGTCTGACTATGTGCACGTATTTAATAAAAATCTTGAATAAACACTCAACTTTCCTTTCAAGTGTACAACAGGATTGTAAGAAATGTTAGGCTGTTTTCTACACTTTCATTCACACACACACACACGAGTGGGGAAAAAATTCTTCTCACCATCAAATGATGTTCATACATCTATTTATTTATCCAAGGAAATAGCATTGGCAGGAGTGGAATTTGTAAATCATTTTAAAAAAGTCATTTTCTGATCATACTGAAATAGAAACCATTCACGTATTTTCCTTCTCTCCCATAATCCTTCTCTTGTTCATCCACTGGGGCTATAGAATTTGTGACTATAATCTGCTGATCTCATGTTTCCATGTTTTTCTCATGCTGGTGTGCAGTGTTTTGCCTCTAATGCACGACACCCTCCTCATTCCCTAAGCAGACTGTTAACATTTGGTTAACAAACTCTGACCAGTTCCAAATGCATCTATGCCCCTGTCATAGTATTCCTTCCCAGATCTGAACCTTACAGTTCAGAAAATGAGATACTAGCATGAATCCTCTAAGCTTAATTACCAGCTTAGATCTGATAGCACTGCCACCACCCAAAATATAGTGTTTTGGGACACTCTGATCTCCCCAGCCTTCCCTGGGGACCCCAAGAACCCAAATCCCTTGGTTCCTAAACAAGGAGAAATAAACCATTCCCCCCTCCTTTTCCCCTCCCAGACTTTCCCTCCCTGGGCTACCCAGAGAGACTACTGATCCAAACTCTTTAAATCACAACACAGAGAAGCATGTCCCTTCCCTTCCACAAGAGGCAACAGATTCAAGGAAAACAGAGAGAGATTCCACCTCTCCCCCCCCTCCCGTCCCCACCAGTCCTGGTGAGTTAAACTCAATTTCCTGGGATTAAACAAGGGAAACAAGAAAAAAAATCAATCAGGTTCTCTTAAAATACATCTTTTAATAAAAGAAAGGAAAAAAGTAAAGAATTGTCTCTGTAACTTCAAGATGTAAATATTACAGGTCCTATAGCTTCAGACACTAGAGAGAAACTTTTCCCCCAGTAGCAATACAAATCAAATATCCCAGCAACTACACATATAAAAGTAACCAGCCAGATCCACATTTGCAAATAGAGAAAAACAATCAAAAAGACTAAAACCACCTGTTCTTACTTACTATTTGAACAGAAACTTAGAAAGCCTGTAGTAATGTCTGGTCTCTCTCAGACCCCGCAAGAGAAGAAGCACACAACGGACAAAGAACACACACAAAGCTTCCCTCCACCCAGATTTAAAAGTATCTTGTCTCCTGATTGGTCCTCTGGTCAGGTGTTCCAGTTCCCTGCTTGTAACCCTTTACAGGTAAAAGAGACATTAACCCTTAACAATCTGTTTATGACAGCCCCACAGCAGCGTTACCATAATTCTTATCCATGAATTTTTCTAGGCATCTGTTATCATCAAAAGAAAGACCAAAATTTAAATATGAACAGCAAACAACATTCGTTTCTGATGGCTGCAATGGTTGATCGTATGCAATGTTTTCCTGTTGGATGGACATAAATATGCACCAGATGGAAAGACACCGTGTGGTCCTTTAATACTATGTGAATATGGGATGACATTAAGAAAATGAAAACTTAGGCTGAATATCAGAGAATCTATTAGTGGCTAATCTGGCATGTCTTGCACCCCCCAAAAGGGCATCTTGCACCCCCAGGGGATGCGGGCACCCCACGTTAAGAACCACTGTATTGGCATATGGAACAATGATGGAAACCCGATCCCTGGCACATTTTAAAATAGACTGGATGAAACACGAGACACTGTTCTGTAGGAAACAATTCTGCACTGACAGGCATGACCTAACAGGCCTTTTCTGTTTGTGAAATCTCTGATTCACATCCTTTTTAGGGACTGGTGCAATAAACCTTAGATTTCACTCAGGAGATACTCAAGTGATTCATAGCTAAAACAGAGGCAGACTGAATTTGTTATCATTTGACAGTGATCGCTGTTATTAGTGACTAGAGCTGGTCATAATTTTTCAGTTGAATTGTTTTTTCCAACCAAAAAGGAAAGCGCTGGTGAAATGTGTCCCAAAAATGGTTCAATTTCCACTAAATTGTCAATGAAAAAAATTCACACAAAAAATTGTCATTTAGTTAGGCTTCACTTCTAACTGAAGTTTTTGTTTCACTTTGATTTTTGAAAACCAAGACAAAATGCAAATCTAAAATCTGAAATGTACCAAACAGTTGTTTAGATTTTTTTTTTTTGGTCAAAAACTTGACATTTTCCACGAACCATTTAAAGACAAGGTCTTTGTATCTGACATTTTTGCTGAAATGAAATGAGATTTTTCACCCAGCTCCCCTGTGCCATGCAATGGTCTATTACTGGTGAAGAATGGATGTCAGACCCTTTCTGCACAATTGCCTTCAGTTCATCACTCATCAGCACACAGCACAATCAACCAGAGAAGGTGCAGAGAAGGGCTACTGGGATGATCAGAAGAATGGACAGCCTACTTTATGAGAGGAGCCTTAAGGGGCTTGGTTTTTTTCCAGCTAAACAAGCCAAAGGCTGAAGGAAGATATGATTGCTCTCTATAAATAAATCAAAAGGGCTAAACACAGTGAGGGAGAAGAGTTATTAAAAGGCCACTGCCGGCTCAAGAACAAATGGATATAAACTGGCCATCAGTAAGTTTAGGCTTGACATTAGACAAAGGTTTCTAACCATCAGAGAAGTGAACTTCTGAAACAGCCTTCCAAGGGGAGTCGGGGGAAACAAAACCTAACTTGTTTTAAAGCTCAGCTTGCTAAATTTGAGGAATGGTGCAGGGAGGGATGAGATTGTCTGCAATTGCATATGGCCCACCTGTGATTGCGATTAGCAAATATCTTCAACAGCTGGCGATGGGACACTAGATGGGGAGATCTTTCTCAGTGTCTAGCTGGTGAATCTTGCCCACATGTTGATGGTCTAACTGATTGCTGTATTTAGGGTTGCGATGAAATTTTACCCCAGGTCAGATTGGCAGGAACCCTGGGGTTTTTTTTGGTTTCCTTTGCAGCATGGAGCACAGGTCACTTGCTGGTTTAAATTAGAGTAAATGGTGGATTCTCTGTAACCTGAAGTCTTTAAATCAAGATTTGAGGACTTCAGTAAGTCAGCCAGAGGTTATGTGCAGGGTCGGCTTTAGGCCGATTCCTCCAATTCCCTGGAATCAGGCCCCATGCCTAAGAGGGCCCCACGCCCAAGAGGGCCCCCGCACCTTAGGTGCCTTTTTAATTTTTTTACTCACCCGGTGGCACTTCGGCGGCGGCAGGTCTGCAGAAGACCCGGAGCGAGGGAAGGACCCCCCCCCCCGCCACCGAAGTGCCACCGAAGGCCCGGACTGCCGCCGGATATTTGAATCGGGCCCCGCAGTTCCTAAAGCCAGCCCTGGTTAGGGGTCTACTACAGGAGTGGCAAGCTGAAGAAGACTATTGCTATTAGCAATCTATCTACAAAAGAGATAGTATCACCTCCCCCTTCCTCGGTATGCAGTGGTCCGCAGTATTTCCACTAGAGCTTGGGAATTCTTCTTCACCACCACCTCACATGCATTCCCCTATTTTAACCTTCTCACCATCAGTTTCTCACAGTGCAGCCAGCACCTTTTTAGCCAGGGGAGTGATTAGGAGAGTCCATGTCACTCCTTCCATTAACCGCTGGGGAGGGACAGTTGCTTTCGAGTAACACTCACTCCTGCGTATAGCAGTCCTGCCTCTGAGCCCCTACTGGCTCCAGCCCCGGAGCACCCACGGAGTCAGTGCCTATTGAACAGGGTGTTGGATCCCTGTCCATCCTGGCTAATAGCCATTGCTAGACCTATCCTCCATGTAATTATCTAGTTCTTATTGGAACCCTGTTATAGTTTTGGCCTTCATGACATCCCCTGGAAGAGAGCTCCATAGGTTGGCTGTGAAGAAATACTATTATTTTGTTTTAAATCTGCTGCCTATTAATTTCATTAGGTGACCTCTAGTTCTTGTGTTATGTGAAGGAATAAATAACATTTCCTTATTCGATTTTTCCACACCAGTCATGATTTTATAGACCTCTATCACATGCCCCCTTAGTCATCTCTTTTCCAAGCTGAAAAGTCCCAGTCTTTTTAATTTCTCCTCATACAAGTGTTCATACCTTTAATGATTTCTGCTACCCTTCTCCGTACCTTTTCCAAATCCAATATCTTTTTTGAGATGGGGTGACCAAATCTGCATGCGCTATTCAATGTGTCGGCGTACCATGGATTTACATAGAGGCAATATGATATTTTTCTCTTATTATCTATCCCTCTCCTAACGATTCCCAATATTCTGTTAGCTTTTTTAATTGCCACTGCACATTGAGCAGATGTTTTCAGAGAACTATTCACAATGACTCCAAGAGCTCCTTTTTGACGGGTTCAGCTAATTTAGACCCTAACACTTCGTATGTATTGTGGGGATAATATTTTGTCAAGTGCATTACTTTGCATTTATCCACATTGAATTTCTTCTGCCATTCTATTGCCTGGTCACTCAGTTTTGTGAGTTCCTTTTGTAGCTCTTTGCAGTCTGCTTTGGACTTAACTGTCTTGAGTAATTTTGTGTCATCTGCAAATTTTACCACCAGACTGCATACCCTGTTTTCCAGATCATTTATGAATATGTTGAATATGTACCTCTCTCCATTCTCACCTTTTATTCCTATCCTTTGTTTCCTATCTTTTAACTGAAGTGCCTGGCCTGCTTTCAGGATCATCTAAGAATCCTTAATTTACTTTAATGATAAGCCTTTCGTTATCTTAATCACCCCAGCTCTGTTTATAAACAGCCCCAAAGGCTGTGCTGCTCCCAGCTTCCAAACTCATCACATATCACATGCAAGTTGTTGCAGTTAAGAACTCCATCTGGGGCTAGGGTGAGTAGAGCTCCCCTATGAAACTCAGAGGGACGGAGGTGGGAAGGGGATGACGGGGACTAGAATCCTCCCCTGCCCCCTTTAAACGGCCCCCCAGGGAGTGGAATTTAGATCTTTTATGTGCAATGCAGAGCAGTGAGATGGTTAGCTGGGTTCACAGAGAAGATTTCATTAAAGCTTTTTAAAGGGCCTTTTCCAGGCATATTTTGCCAGTTAAACATTGTTTTTCACCCACTGCTTGTACGAGCCTCCTTGAAGCAAAAAGCTAAGTTCTGTTTGCCCTGATTTTGTGACCTGGCCGCATGCCACAGCAGTGATAGGATCAATTTGCTAGCATGCCTGTTTCAGTAAAAGCAACAAGGGGTCCTTGTGGCACCTTAGAGACTAACACATTTATTTGGGCATAAGCTTTCGTGGGCTAGAACCCACTTCATCAGATGCATGGAGTGGAAAATACAGGAACAGGTATAAATACATGAAAGGATGGAAGTTGCCTTACCAAGTGTGAGGTCAGTCTTATGCCCAAATAAATTTGTTAGTCTCTAAGGTGCCACTCTAAGGACTCCTCATTGTTTTTGTTGATACAGACTGAGGGCTTGGCTACACTGGAGAGTTGCAGCGCTGTAAACCCACCACCAGCCTTGCAAGGCACATACAGCGCCGCATCTCCCTGGCTGCAGCGCTGGTTGTACTCCTGCTCTGCCTCGGGTATAAGGATTGCAGCGCTGGTGATGCAGCACTGCTCCGCAAGTGTGGCCACCAAAAGCGCTGTAACTGGCCTCCGAGGTATTCGGAGGTATCCCAGAATGCCTGTTCAGCCACTCTTCCGGTTTGTTGTTAACTCTGGGCTCCCGGAGCTGCTTATCTAAAAAACAAACACAGCTCCTGTTTGCTCGAGCAGAGGCAGGCAGGGGAATTGCTTTGGAATGTTCACAGCTGTTTGCTTGAGGAGAGAAGCAACATGGCGCAGTGGGAGAGGAGGTCTGTTTTGGAGCAGCTGCTTATGTGGTCTGAAGGCTATTTAGGAGTGCATAATTTGCATTTAGTGAATAAGAGAGGGGTGGGGGAAGGGGTCAAAACTTTTAAAATGATTGAAGATTGGTGCTGTGTATCTTCCAGTCCTTAGAACTTGCAAGGCAGAGAGCTGACACAGTGCCAGCTCCAAAAATCCACTCTCTCTGTCTCCCCCACGCTCCCTGTCACACTCCACCCCACCCCCCTCTTTTGAACTGCCAAGGCAGGGAGCTGTCACAGTGTCTGCTCCAAAAATCCGCTCTCTCTGTCTCCCCGAGGCTCCCTGTCACACTCCACCCCACCCCCCTCTTTTGAAAAGCACGTTGCAGCCACTTGAATGCTGGGATAGCTGCCCATAATGCACCACTCCCAACAGCGCTGCAAATCTTCAAATGTGGCCACACTGCAGCGATGGTGGCCACATTTGTGTGGCCTCACTGCAGTGCTTTCCCTACACAGCTGTATGAAGACAGCTGTGACTCCCAGTGCTGTACAGCTGTTAAGTGTAGCCATGGCCTAACACAGCTATCACTCTGAAATCTGTTTCAGTAAGGAGCAGCATGGTGGCCTCTGGTGGTGAATGTGCGCATAGACAAAAGGCCAAAATTCAGCCCTGGGAAAGAAACTGCAGGTTAGCAATTATAAATTAGGCTCCATCCTACTGCTTCCTGCCCATTAAAAAGAACCCCAAACATATCCAAAACTGCTCAAACCAGGCCTCAGATACACCAGCGCCAGCAAGAACAATGCCCCAGTGTAACCAGCTGCACCTGTTATAGCCAGCAAGAACAAAGGCTAATGTACACTTATTCCAGAAGAAACAAGGAATGTGTAATGCAGTGTGCTTAGAATAAGGCACTCAGCTAAGCCCTCTCCTACCCCAATACTCTGCTGTTATTTTTGAGTCTTCCTGCCCCTTTTGGAATAGTTTGCTGAGATCCAAGCACTAAAATCAAAGCACAGCTGCTGGCAAGAGCACACAGGAATTGGACTGCTAGATCATTACTGTAGCATCATACATGTAGGGCCAGATTCTCAGATACGTTGGCATAGTTCCTCCAGTCAAAGGAACTATCACAGATTTACACCAGCTGAGAAACTGGCCCATAATTTATAACTATATATATGTAAATACACACACACACAGAGGATATAACCCTAGTATCCTATGTATATTATGTCTATATGAGGGCTTTGCATCATATTTGTGCGCAGCTATAACCAACCCAGATTTAGTTCTTAAAAAAATTATTACTGGAAAATAACATTGGACGTGATTTGTCTTGGATCCTAAGTGTGAATGACCAGATATACCGTGGGGCTTGCCATTCTTACCCTGCTCTCAGCACAAACATACTCGAGATACTGCAAAAGCAGCTTTGCAGTGTTGTGCATTATACAATGACAGTGATTTGATCTTCCTGTGCCATTTAGAGGAGAGAGTAGAAGAGAGGCTGCGTGGCTGGCAGGAAAAGAGAGAGCGCTTGACATTAAATTAACTACTAGATATGATGGACTGGATTCTGATTTCACTTACCCTGGTATAATTCCACTGATTTCTGTGGAGTTACTCCTGATTTATACCAGTAGGAAATCAGAATCAGGCCCAGTACAAGACATACCTACAAACTAGAATCTATGAGAAGACAGAGCTCCTGGTTCCTGGCACTCAAATCTTGGGAGGCGCTGAGCATCTGAAACTCCTGCTGCAGTCAGTGGAAGCTGCAAGTGCTCACTAGCTGCTCAGCATCCCTCAGGATTTGGCCCCATATATCTAAAACATACACACTAAAAAAAATAGTTTCCTTTGAAAAAGCAGAAACCCCAACAAATGCAGCGTTTAGAGGGTTATTGGCATTTGAACAGCAGTACTTGCCCAAAACTCCTAAGCCAAACCCCCATGTCTGAGTGCAGCCTGAGCTTATATTGCCTGTTTCTTACAACAGTTACATGCTGTCTTCAGCTCACATGGTCTCATCACTAGAGCTGTGGTTTCAGTGCTTGTATGACACAAGTGGTGGAGCACATTATCCCTAGTGGCTGGAAGGGCTGCAGTCACTGAAGAGACGGCTAAGGCAGATCAAGAGATGGACTTAACTATTACGTTACATTTCAAGCATCCTTCCTTCCTGTGGATTTTTGGCCTTCTGTTGCCACATCCCTAAGATCAGATGGACCCTGTCTTTGGAACTAAGAGAGGGACCCAAGAGCAATAGATCCAGCACCACCTCAGCACACAGCATCTTCTCTCCCTCTCCCCTAAGCTTGCTTAGCACAGGTTTAGAAATCCTCCCTTATCCCTTCTGGCAGAAGCTTTGTCCTTGTGTTCTCCAATTGCCTGATCCTTGGAGGACCTTTGCCCCTTCATCCCTGCCCATCAGCAGTCACAGGGGACCAAGGCAGAGGGTATGCCAATATCTTGAGCCCCCTGGATGTTATGAAGGCCATCGTCAAAGAAGATGTGGGGTTGGATCTGGGAGAGGAGAGGGCCCTTGGGAGCCCCGTCCATGAAGAAGGCCTCATCAATCGCCAGCCCCCATTCCCGGAGGGTCTTGAGAGCACGGATGCCCATATTCCGGCCACTGCGGGCAGTCAATAAGTAGGTGCGAATAGGGGAATTCTCCTGGCTGAACTTCTTGCGCATCTTCCCAAGATGCATGGCAAATGCCTTCAATGGACCCTGGAAGGCACACAGGGATTAGAGGCTGAGAGTACACGAGGAGGCATTAATTTCACCTTTGCACAAAAATAGCCAGAAAAGAGAGATCAAGGAAGGTAACAGATTTTTTTAGATAAAGGAAACCCAGTGGTTTCCAATTTACCAATTTACCTCGATTTCAGTAAGGCATTTGATACTGTTCCACATGGGGAATTACTAGTTAAATTGGAAAAGATGGGGATCAATGTGAAAATTGAAAGGTGGATAAGGAACTGGTTAAAGGGGAGACTACAACGGGTCGTACTGAAAGGTGAACTGTTAGGCTGGAAGGAGGTTACTAGTGGAGTTCCTCAGGGATCAGTTTCGAGACCAATCTTCTTATTACTGACCTTGGCACAAAAAGTGGGAGTGTGCTAATAAAGTTTGTGGATGACACAAAGCTGGGAGGTGTTCCTAACAGGAGAAGGACTGGGATATCCTAGCAGGTTAGATCTGATGACTTGTAAACTGGTAATATACTAGGAATGACAATTTAAAGTGAAAAGTGCAAGGTTATGCATTTAGGGATTAATAACAAAAAATGGTAGTTTAAAGTGGGACACAATCAGTTGGATAACCAGAGGAAGAAGGACCTCGGAGGTTTGATTGATCAAGGATAACTATCGAGCTGCCAATGTGATATGGCACTGTTAAAAAAGCTAATGCGGTTTAGATGCACGCGAGTATTTAGCAAGATAAGGAGGTGTTAAGTACATATTGTACAAGGCAACTGGTGAGACCTCATCTGAATAACTGTGTTGAAGTGCTGGTCTGCCAATGTTAAGAAGGATGATTCAAACGGAACAGGTCGAGAGACAGGCTACTAACTAGGATGATTTGATAGGAATGAAAACCTGTCTATGAAAAGGAGATCGCAAGAGTTGCTTGTTAGCCTAACCAACAGAGAAGTTGATGGGGGATTATGCTTGCTCTTTATTAAATATATCTGAGGGCAAAAAATATTAGGAGTGAGGAGAGGATTATTTAGCTTATCCAATGTGGAGGACACAAGAACAAATGGATAAACGTCCAGTGTCCCAGTTTGATAGACCTTTGAAATAAAATAGACCAAAGGTTTCTAACATTAGAGGAGTGAAGTCTGGACAGGCTCCAAGGGAGTAGTGGGGGAAAAGACTATACTGGCTTATAAGACTGCTTGGATTTAAGTTTTATGGGGGGGAGGGGGTGGTTATGGACGGATAAGCTTAATTGTTCAATTAATTTGGCAATTGATCTTTGATTATCAGCCAGGTAAGATGCCCTAGTGGTCTGGGATGGATTGTTAGATGGGTGGGATCTGAGTTACTACAGAGAATTCTTTCCTGGGTGCTGGCTGGTGAGTCTTGCCCACATGCTCAGGGTTTAACTGATCGCCATATTTGGGGTCGGGAAGGAATTTTCCTCCAGAGCAGATTGGCGGAGGCCCTGGAGGTTTTTCGCCTTCCTCTGCAGCATGGGGCACGGATCACTTGCTGGAGGATTCTCTGCAGCTTGAGGTCTTCAAATCACAATTTGAAGACTTCAATAACTCAGACATAGGTTAAGGGTTTGTTATAGAGGTGGATGGGTGAGATTTTGTGGCCTGCATTGTGCAGAAGGTCAGACTAGATGATCATAATGGTCCCTTTTGACCTTAAAGTCTATGAGTCTAAGATGGAGCGATTTCTTACAGAGGGTAGGAATGTAGATTCCTTACAGCTGCAGATCTCACACTTTTCCAGTGTCTGAACCACAATTAACTAGCGGGATGGTCTCATGGACACTTCCCCACCCATCAATCATAAAACATCCCTGTAGCAATGACAGCCATTGCTTACATGGAAACGTGACTTTAGGAAAGTAGTTTATGCTTCGAATAGCATAAACCCATCATAAACCTGACTAGCATGTACCCACCTTTTAATGCCGCTTAGCAGCCAGAATCAAGAGGGAGCCAACACTGTGCCACAAGTCAGCTCTCCTGCGGCAAGTGGTCGGCAGAGCACCAGTGGTCTGTGAACTGTGCCACAGCGTGACCTGTGTAGCAGCACAGTGGGTTAGTGCTCTAACCCTTCACTTCTGAAGACTTGATGCAAACCCCAAGTAGATCAGAAATGGAAGTGAATGCTGTGGCCTTATCTCAGTCCCAAGTGAGCAGATGGACACATTCCAAAAGGCAGCACCACAAAAATAGGACCAGTTGATTGTGACAAAGGACCATGAATTTGCTAATAAAGGTTTGCAGACTGGGAAAAGGGTTAGAAATAGAGCAAATATTCACAGGCGGCTCATCTGTTTTCAGAGCAGGGCTAGTGTCACAAACCTCATCCACAGGAGAAGAGACCAATGGCCTGTTACAGCACTCACTGAAACCAACAGGGGACTCTTCAATGCCTTCAGTGGGGTGTTGAATCAGGCCAAAGCAGTCACTGTATAGGCCAGAGGCCACCCATGAATGTTGGTGCATATTCTGCTGCAAGGGGCTATTGGTGAAGCCCTAGCAGGAGGCCCCACTCACTGGTCACTGTGGGTGAGTGTAACACAACCAGACTGAGCAGGTTGGAAGCAAGTGTAGGGACTGGGAAGCCCATTAAGGCAGGGCAAGCTAACATACCTCTCCCATGGGCACGGCTTCCATTGCCCTCTCATACTCCAGAGCCCCCGACAGTCCCTTCTCTCGAAAAACCCGGTCTGTCTCATCTGAGAAGAGCACGGCATCCCCATCAAACACCACTCGCAGTTGGGTGCTGGGGGTCTGCACCTCCTGCTGGAAGATGAGAGCCGCTGACACTCCTGTGGGACAGAAAGAAGTGTCACTGCCTAGCTGAGAATGGGAACCAGAGAGATTGTGTCCACACTCTGGTGAGGGCCCCAGAGTACGAGTCCTGGCTGCCTGGTGATGCTGCTCGGCAGGGCACCCCCATGCGGCAGCCAGTGGAGCCACACAAAAACTTTGTGCTTGCATGCAATGGAGGACAGGTTGGGGAGCAGTCAGCATAGACATAGCTTCCTCCGGGAAATTGTTACAACCTCATCCAATGCCCACTGACATCCATGGAAAGACTGCCACTGACTTCAATGGGCTTTGGATCAGGCCCTCGCAGCTTCGGGTTCCCCAAGTGAAAAGAGATGATAGATCTCCAAATAGGGCTCATCTGGCAGAGCCGTTCTGGGGGTGGGAAGGAGAGGCAATGCTCAGATGTCACTGTTTGGAGATATCTCCATAGGTGCTGTCAGAAGCGTGGTTTGCTGCACCTATGCACCATGTACACCCAGCACTCTCCTGCCTGTGCTTACCCTACCCTGCCAAACACAGACACGCTCACTTGGTGCAGCTGGTGAAACTGGCTGGCTCCTCTACTATATTCTTCTATGCACCTGGCCTAATGCTGGCCCTCTTCCTGCACTGGAGAAAAGGCGTTCTCTGCCCACTCTCACATACTGGGATTATAGCCAGGAAATAGGTTTTAACCCAGGAATGTTATTCAATCAGACAGCTTTAGGGTTTTACTTCCCTGCAAAGAAAAGTTTTCTTGTTTAGACGTAAGTTGCTTGTGAATTGTGTTGTTTGCCTGAATGAAGGAACCTTGACAGCTGGGCAAAGGTCCCAGTCAAACCAGCAATGTTCATGAAAAAGAGACTCTGGGCCTGATTCCCCTTAAAGTCCTTGGAAAGACTCCTACTTCCTGATAGAGGTTAAGCACATGCTTATGTTCATCCCCATTCAGGAATGCACTTCAGCATATGCTTAATTTTAAGTGAATCACAGAAAGCAAATTTCCAATTTATAATGATAGTGCTCTGCAGACCTGATTCTAACCGTGACTCATTCAATCCAGGAGCAGGAACAGCTTGAATCTACAATGCTGGATGCTCGTAACGACCAACTTGTGACCAAATTCATGAGCAACAATTATTCACACAAACTGTTTGAAGTATAATTTAGAATAACGAATACATCTGAGAAAACCCATGGTCTGTTTGTGGGTATCTGATAAACAGAAAGAGACTAAACTCTTCAGCAACAGATGAATTATGAATTACTTGCCCACTTGCACCGGAGACCTGCTAGTTCATTTGACATGCACCATCAAAGAGTTACAAGCTGGTTACGTGTGACTTCTAGACACTGCCGAACTCTTAGGTTCTGAATTGTTTCCAGGCTGAGATGTAATGTGTCGAGATCCGCCCAGAACCACTTCTCTGAATCGAGTAAAAAACCCCTCTGAAAAAGCAAGCCTTGACAGAACTTCATCTTGGGGCTTATGCGGGGAGTCAGTGCAGGGCCCAAGTGTAAGAATGAAATCCCAGGCTGGCTGAGGGAGGAGAGGGAGAAAGCACACCTCGCTGAAGTGCATTGCACACGTCTGTCCTGTCGGCCGAGAGGAAGAGCTTGACATTATGGGATTTCAAGTACTGGGTGGAATCTTCATCGCTGACAAAGCAAAACCTGGAAATCTCCAAACCTTAACATCAGAAAAAGTAAATGAAATCAAATTAATACCTAGCTCTTACACAGCACTTCTCATACGTGGATCTCAATGTGTTTTGGAGACGAGGTCAATATCATTATCCCCACTTGATGGGAAAGCCCAGGCACTGAGAGGGAAATGACTTGCCCAAGATCACCCATCAAACCTGTGGCACAGCTGAAAAGCTATCTTTAATTTCTATTTCCAGCCTGCCTTGCGCTCCAGCCCACACACTGACATAGCTCTCCCTACATCTCCCGCCTTGGCCGACACACCCTAATACAATGTCCCTTTATGCAACTGATGTCATGACCCTGCCAGGACAACAGCTGCTCCAGATATCAGTGCAATACCCCCATCCTGCTGCCTTACACTTATGCAGGGACCCTCAGCACAGCCACCATTATCTTTCCTCCCCACATCAACACAATGTCCCTCACAATGTTAAATCTTCACTCCTTTTCTCCCACATTCATGCAACATCCTTCTCAGCATGCCAGCCATTTCCCGCAACACCCCCTTCACTTCATCCCCTTTTTGTGCTACCATCCCACACATAGGCTGGGTCCTTTCCCTTCCATACCACCTGTCCCCAGACTGTTGTGTATCCCCGCAGACCCACGTCCTCATCTATTTCACAGCAGTCTCTGGAGGACCGGATGACAGTTTTCCCCCATTCATTGAATGTGGGCTGACTGCAAATGAGAGGTGGGATCTCCTTACCATGGTGCTTAGCACTTTTGACGATGCGCATGCCACTCTCTGGGCTGTTGTTGGAGAGGATGATGACATCAAAGAGGCCCTTCTCCTCTGGGTTTCTCTCCAGGAGTTTCTCATTCACAAACTGCACAGCCTGGATGAAGCAGCCAGAGACACAACACTGTTTTACAATGGGCTGTTCTCTGAGTTGTATACTCACAAACGTACCCACAATCTACTGCCACACAATTTCCAGCACTCCTTCCCCGCATCCAGGAGACAGAATCACTCTTGCTGGTGTAGGGAAATGTAGAAGACAGTGGCCCTCTGCATCCAACAGGGAACCACTCAAAGAAGGGCAGACAAAAGCATTGCCATGTACTTTCCCTCAGGAATTCTGTTGTGGTGGGGATGGCTTTAACTTGCCCTAGGGCATTACAGGAGTCCTGCAGTGGATAGGCTAATAACAGCATGTCTCCTGATTGTTCTAGCCATGTCCCGTCCATGCAGAGCCCCTGGATGCAGAGGGGAGATTGCTGCCTTTCCACCACCAACAGCCCTGACCCTGGGCTTAAGCCAGAAGAGGCCAAATTTAACAGTGGGCTATTGGTTACCATAGTTACTCTCTCAGTAATTTGATTTTGGTACTTTAAGCCTCTGGTTAAACTGAAGTACTCCATCCCTTCTGGATTCCTTGGATCACAGCCCTCCTTTAAGGGTCTGGTACTCTCCTCTCCTCCCTCGGGTACAGCAGCAATGCCCCCTGCTCTGCTGCTCCCTCTGACTCAGTGGAGTTCATGCCCTCTCTCTTCTGCAAGGTCCAACCTTCAGGCCCTCGACAGAGAAGCAGGTGTCAGCTCCAACCACCAACTCTAGCCCCGCTTCACTTCCCCTTTCATGCCACTTCCTTAGCTCTGCAACAGGCACCCCCTCACTGGAGTGATTCACCCCACCCTCTGGCTGTCTTCTCTTGGGCCTCTTCCCAGGCCCCTGACCGGAGAGATCTGGAGCTCTTGCCCTTTTCCTAGTGTCTCTCTCTTTCTCCTAATGGGGAGACAAACAGCAAGTCTTATTCTCTCCCCAGTATCTCTCACAGTGATGAAAAGGGACCTCCTGCTAGCCTTGCCCCTTTCCCAGCATGTATTGCTGTGTGGCTCCAGCTCCCCTCAGCCATGGGAATTACAGCTCCCCAGATCCCTTATTCTGGGTCACATCCTTTTCCGTCAACACATGTCTGGCCTGAATTTAGCCTATTTTGTCTATTATACATGCACTAAATATATATAATTCAACTTGCCTACCCACTTTCAGAGGTCGCCAACCTCTGCTGGTGTCGTCTTCCCTCCAAATTGCTGCTGTGTCCTTGCTCAAGAAGTCACTTCATAGTGCTGATGTTGTTCTGTTTCTAACCTTCCCTCTTTCTAAGGGTAGGTTTCTAGGATGGTTGTGGTGAGGAAACTAGTGTCATTTGGAGTCTATAGTTTTCCTTGAATCCTTACAGTTTGTCTGCCATCCTGGATATGGCAGGAAGGCTGGTATTTATGCTTTAAACACTAAATAATTAAAAAAAAATACCACAGTGACGTGGTGCCATCCAAGTTGGCCACCGTCAGTTTTGGAATGGTGGCTGATGGTTTGTGTGTCTGCAATGTATCCCTCCACAAAACAGAACAACACACAACTCACGTGTATATTTCATTGTTCCAAATGAGGGCCAAGAGTCACACTCCTATGCATGTCTGAGGAAGGCACCTCACCTTGACTGCAGCAAAGACCACACCTTATACTGATAAGAGCTAAGGCTGGAAGCATCTTGACCTCACAAGAGCTGAGATCTCACCTGGCTATCGGCAAAGGCCCAGAACTTCAAAGGTATTTAGGTGTCTAAAACTCTCACTGATTTTAATGGGAGGTGGGCACCTAAATACCTTTGAGAATCTGGGCCGAAGCATCTCACCTGGAGGAAAGTAGAGGCCGTGCCTCACCATGAGTCAGGCATCACTCTTTGCTTTCGTCAGGGAGAGATGCCCCAGCCAAAGAGCACAAGGCTTGAAGGAACTGAAGGCTGAACTTTGCTATGTACCAAGTTTCACACACATCTTGATGAGAACGGGGGCCGCAGCTGGCGTCTCACCTGAATGAAAGCGAAGGCTGTACCTTGCTCCAAGGGCTTATCCTCATTGACTTGCTGATATTTCACATACTCTTCCTTGCCCTTTGTCAGGAACAGCTGATGCTCCTCCTCCAGGTTGAAGATGGCCCTGGTTGTCACGGCGATGACCAGCGCCTCATTTGGGTCTTTCTGCGGTGGGCAATGGGAGATCCAAAAAAGAAGAAAAGGGTGGATTTAAAGAAAGAGGTGGCAATGATCAATCAGGAGAGGGTACTGCAAATGAGCAGTGGGAGCTGCGGGTTCTGACGTCATCTCTCTTCTCCCACACATTTCCTAGGGTCTTAAATACAACCACCTGGGTGAGCCTTGCAATTGCCCACACCCCCTACCACAGGCAGCCAATCACTGGAGAGGTGGGGGCCGTTCAGTGCCAAGACTTGAGTAGGCACAGTGATTGACCACTTCCGTCCAGCCCACCTTTAAAGCACCACCAGTGTCATAGTGGTGCTATGAACCTTCCCTCACCTGTGGGTGTTGTCTGCGAGCTGGGGAGTGGACACACTGACAGTGCACTTCCCCAGTAAGTGGAGTCGCCCATTCAGAACCTAGATGGTGTGAAAATCTTACACATTACAGCAGCTGGGACAAAGTTTGTTTCAGGTAGAAGTTCTGGATGAACGGAGCTGTACACTGGGGTCAGACCAGGCAGGAACAGATGTGGGATAGGACCCCTATTCTACCAACAGCTCACTTGTTACATATATTCGTTGACCAGGATGAATTAAGGCAGGGGTAGGCAACCTATGGCATGCATGCCAAAAGCGGCACATGAGCTGATGTTCAGCTGCACTCACACTGCCTGGGTCCTGGCCACCAGTTCGGGAGGCTCTGCATTTTAATTTAGTTTTAAATGAAGCTTTTTAAACATTTTAAAAACCTTATTTACTTTACATACTGTCATAAACAGATAAGAAAAGTTAATAGCACAGAAGTACTTTATATCTCTTTGACTATAAAGGGTTAACAAGTTCAGTAGGCCTGGCTGTCACCTGACCAGAGAACTAATCAGGGGACAGGATACTTTCAAATCTTGAGGGAGGGAAGTTTTTGTGTGTGCTGTTAGTTTTTGGTTGTTGTTCACTCTGGGGGTCAGAGGGACCAGATGTGCAACACGTTTCTCTCAATCTCCCTGATACAGGTTCTTATAGATCCAAATAGTAAGTACTAGGTAATGGCGAGTTAGGCTTTGTTTGTTCTTTATTTGCAAATGTGCATTTGGCTGGAAGGAGTTTAATTGTGCATTTGGCTAGAAAGAGTTCAAATTTGTATTTTTGCTGAAAGGATTTAATTTGTACTTGAATACTTAGGCTGGAGGTATTCCCAGTGTCTATAGCTAAAGACTCTATTACCTATTCCATTTTAAATTTACAAAGATAATTTTTACTGTTTTTCTCTCTTTAATTAAAAGTTTCTGTTTAAGAACCTGATTGTTTTTTTTTTTATTCTGGTGTGAGACCCCAGAGGACAGGGTCTGGATTCACCAGGGAATGGTGGGGAGAAAGGAGGAAGAGGGAGAGAGAGGCTAATTTCTCTCTGTGTCAGGATACTGTCTCTCTCAGGGAGAGTCTGGGAGGGGGAGAGAGAGAGGGAGGAAGGTGCAGTTTCCTCTCTGTTTTGTGATTCAAGGAGTTTGAATCACAGTGATCTTCCAGGGTAACCAGGAGGGGAAGCCTGGGAGAGGCAACGGTGGGAAAAGGATTTACTTTCCTTGTGTTAAGATCCAGAGGATCTTGGTCTTGGGGTTCCCCAGCAGTTTTGGGGGGACCAGAGTGTACCAGGCACTGGAATTCCTGGTTGGTGGCAGCGCTACAGGTTCTAAGCTGGTAATCAAGCTTAGAGGAATTCATGCTGGTACCTCATCTCTTGGACGCTAAGGTTCAGAGTGGGGAATTATACCATGACACATACAACAATAGTTTATTATATATTATAGACTTATAGAAAGACACCTCATAAAAATGTTAAAATGTATTAATTTAAGGTTTTGCGTGCCAGTAGAGTGAATAAATGAAGACTCGGCACACCACTTCTGAAAGGTTGCCGACCCCTGAATTAAGGCATGACACTTGAGATTCAAACCCCACCATGGCAGCTGTGAGCTTTGGATAGCATGACATACGCTTGATTATTGCTGGCCCTGCACAATCTAGGGGAGAGAGGGACCTAGGGAGAGAGATGCACCCTGGGTCTATGATGTTCACTCTCAATCCCTCAGGTCACAAAAGACAGGGCAGGCAAAGGTTGGAGGTCACGGCCCTCCCAACTTGGCAGCATGCATTGCGTATACTGTTGTCTGTCTGCAACAGTTTTGGGCAGCTGCTCCGTAATTTTGGCTGATCTGGACACAGTATAGCCTCATTCCACTACTTGTGCAGAGCTGTAAATTCCATGAGGTGACACCATTCACGGTTTCCTGCCAACACAGATTAGCTTCACTGCACATCACCAGCCCCACCTCCCTTCACAGGCATTTTTCACCCCAGTTTGTCTCCACTCTTGCAAGAATAATAAAAAGTCAATAATATTCTTCATGGATGCTACCACTTGTGAATTTTCATTTTAGCCACTGCAAAGGCAGACTTTTCCAAATGAACCAGTCTCACCCTCTCTTTACATAACCAGTGGTTCAGTCCTGTGATGTTTCCCCACACAGTGCTCCTATAACTTCACTGGGAGCTGCAGCTGCTCAGCAGTTCTGAAAACCAATCTGCTTTTATTTAGGGGTCTGAAAAAAGGGATTCTTTAGTTCCCCTGGCATGAACATTTTGGCTCCAAAATTGAAATCAGTAGATTTCAGGAGTTCCTAGCTCCCATTACTGTGCTCACATCCCTAGACCTTGTTTCTCTTTGTTGGTGGATTTTGGAATATCACACTGAAGATAAGTGCTTGAAATATGAAATGTAAGTGGTCTAACAAATAACTTCTTACCTGTTTCACATTGGTGTTTATAACTGTGCTTTCAGCCTCTGCCATCTCCTATCTCCGACCTCAAACAACAGAAAATAAATTATTAAACTTTGACTACTGTGTTAGATCAAATTCAGACTCAGCAGAAGTTTTACTCTTTTCAAATTTTATTCAACAAGTGGCATGGCAATAGAGGATGCGTGGGAGGAGGGGCAGGCAGGATCATCCCCACTCCCCTCCAGATTTGCTGCTTGGCTTGTACAGGGCATCTCACACAGACTGAGCATGCTCAGTCACACTGTGGAAGCCACTGCCCTCACTCCGCCCTCCCCCACTATCAGCAGGCATGGGTTGCCTACAAAAGAATAAATGTTTGCTCTAACCATTTCAATCTAATCTGATCATTACAAAATTCATCTACATTGGCTCCTATTCAGCCAATGCCAGAGCTGATACTTATGAAGTCCAAGACTATAATAGGGTGCAAAAAAGAACTAGATAAATTCATGGAAGATAGGTCCATCAATGGCTATTAGCCAGGATGGGCAGGGATGGTGTCCCTAGCCTCTGTTTGCCAGAAGCTGGGAATGAGCGACAGGGGATGGATCACTTGATGATTACCTGTTCTGTTAATTCCTTCTGAGGCACCTGGCAATTGGTCACTGTCAGAAGACAGGATACTGGGCTAGACGGACTTTTGGTCTGACCCAGTATGGCCGTTCTTACGTTTTTGTAAGTATCAAAGCAGAGAGAAATTTTAAGAGGCTAATGTGGTGGTTTCGGGAATTTGGATGAAGGGTTCTTCCCATGCATACATAGCTAGTTACATGGTGTCTCTGGCTTGCAGAGGTTTAGATCATGGCATATTTTGGGGATTTCAATTTAGTGGTTGATACAACCCAAGTGGTTTGTGGGTTGTTTTATACGTTTGTTTGTGAATAAATCACAACTCCTCCATGCTTGAGCTCCACCCTAGCTGTGCAAATTCCCCTATAACTCCAGCTGGTGAATCACAGAAAATAACTTGCCAGGTATGAGGTACATTTAGGTCTACAATCAATGGTGGGCAAGGGGCAAATCTCTAGCTCAGTGGCTCTCAGACTACTGTACTCTTTTCAAGAGTCTGATTTGTCTTGTGTACCCAATGGCGCAGCAACATTTTTAACAGTGGGGATGCTGAAAGTCAGCCCTCTTACCTCTGTCCAGTCCCCAGAGCTGAGACTGGGAGCTAAGCCCAGGGTGCAAGGTGGCAGCCGGGATCCCGGACGCAGGGTGGCAGCAGAGACCCAGGTGTGCGAGTGGACAGCAGGGACCCCAGACATGGGGCCGGCAGCCAGAACCCCAGGCGCGTGGGTCCAACAGCCAAGACACCGGGCACGCAGGGCAGCAGCCTGGACCCTGGGCACGGGGCTGGCAGCCAGGAGCCCGGGGGGTGCTGTAGCACCCTTCGCACCCCTAGTTCCCATACCTATGTGTGTACTCCCAAGTTTCATCTCACTTAAAAACTCACAAAATCTGACATAAAAACACAAAAGTGTCACAGCACACTACTACTGAAAAATTGCTGACTTTCTCATTTCAACCACAGAATTATAAAGTAAATCAATTGGAATATAAATATTGTACCTACATTTCAGTGTAGAGTATACAGAGCGGTATAAACTAATCATTGTCTATGAAATTTTAGTTTGGACTGATTCTGCTAGTGCAATTTATGTAGCCTGTTGTAAAACTAGGTAAATATCTAGATGAGTTGATGTACCCCCTGGAAGACCTCTGAGTATCCCCAAGGGCAGGGCCGCCCAGAGGATTCAGGGAGCCTGGGGTCTTCGGCGGTGGGGAGCCCCTGCTTCGGCGGTATTTCAGCGGCAGGGGGTCCTTCTGCTCTGGGACCCGCCGCCAAAGTGCCCCGAAGACCTGTGGTGGGGCTCCCTGCCGCCGAATTACCGCTGAAGCGGGACTCGTTGCCAAAGTACTGGGTCTTTGGCAGCAATTCAGTGGCGGGGGTCCCTCGGAAGGACCCTCCGCCACTTAATTGCTGCCGAAGACCCGGAGTAGAAGCAGCTCCGGGGGCCCCGGCCCCGCAAGAGTTTTCCAGGGCCCCCGGAGCGAGTGAGGGATCCCACTCCAGGGGCCCTGAAAAACTCTCATGGGTGCCCCTGAGGAGTCCGGGGCAAATTGCCTCACTTGCCCATCCCCCCTCCCGGGCGGCCCTGCCCAAGGGTACATGTACCCGTCATTGAGAACCACTGCTCCAGCTTAACCAGAAAGGTACATTCTCTCAGGTACTGTGGATGCCGGAGGATACACATAACCCATTGGGTTGGCACACATGGTGATCGTGAACTGTACGTATGAGCAAGGCCGGCTTTACGCCAATTCCACTGATTCCCCGGAATTGGGCCCCATGCTGAAGAGGGCCCTACGCCTAAGGAGGCCCTGCTTTGGGGGTCTTCAGTGGCATTTCGGTGGCGGGGGGTTTGATCTGGGGGTATTCCGTGGCATTTCGGTGGCGGGGGGGTTGATCCGGGGGTATTCCATGGCATTTCAGCGGCTGGGGCGTCCTTCAGTGCCGCAAAAGACCCGGAGCGGACCCCTGCCGCCAAAATGCCACTGAAGCCCCGGACGGCCACTGAGTATTCCAATCGGGCCCCACGGGTCATAAAGCCGGCCCTTTGTATGAGTACCACTGTCCTCTAATAGATGGGATACAGCACACCAGCATAGGGGTATATCAAACAGCTCCAGCTCTTACAGCTCTTGGAGGAGACACCTCGGCTAAAGCCAAAGGCAGTGATTCCTATTCTCTATGCCTCATGTAAACAGCCACTGAAACCCAGTGTTTTGTGTGCACACCATGGATTGGTACAAGGCACATAGGCAAGAGCTGCCATTTTTGATGTTACAACAGCATGGGAGGCTGCTGAATGCTGGAGAGAGATGCCCGTTAGAAGTTGGATTTGTCCGTGCGCACGCATGCATTTGCTGGGGAATTCAATCAATCCTCCCATTATAATGTAGACAGAATATTGTTATAAACATGTAGCAGCAAGAGAGGTTTCCAACCACAGAGCTTCACCCAAACGGGCAACTTGGGTCTAACCACATCAGCTGAAAAGGAAAGAGAGATGAACCCAAAGAAATAGATCCATGTTCCCCTTCCAGCAGCTGAACTGAAGCAACAATAGGGCCCTTTAGGCCAAGTCTACATTTAAAAATTAGATTGACCCAGCTACATAGCTCAGGGCTGTGAAAAATATTGTGCCCTGTATGAAAAAGTTAGGTCGACCTACCCCTCATTGTAGACACAGCTAGATCAATGTAAAATCCTTTCTATCAATGTTGGACGTGTCTATATCACCGTGACACAGCTGCAGCACCCTAGCTGTGTCACTGTAACAGCTGTAGTGTAGTCATACCCTTAGCGTCTGTGATGTTTCTTTGTTTTTGCAAGTGATGTTGGGCTTTGCCTCTGCTCCCGTACCATCCTTGGTCTGACTGTTCTCCTACATAAAACCAAGTTTGCTTAGTTTCCATGTTCCTGTCCTACTACACACACACACAGGGGCACTGGAACAATTTTTATAGCAGAGGTGCTGAAAGTCACTGAACAAAGCTGTAACCCCCTTCCCTGTATATGATGGAAACCACTTCAAGCCGCAGCCCCAGAACCCCTAGTTCCAGCACTCCTGCACACACACACACACAAACACAGAGACCAGCTTGGAAACTAATTCATTCTTAATTGGGAAAAGCATCTTTCGTACAGACTGCCCTCAGGACAACATACAAGAGCTGTCTATAGACATATAAAAGCCAAACTCACTGTGTGTGCTCCCTCCAATCTCCAGTGCAGCTTGTCGCAGCAGCATCCAATTTTTTAAAAAAGAAACTACTTACTTCACCTTTTATATTTCCCATCCCCTGGCAGGAAGCAGAAAGGAATGTGGCAGTGCCAATGCTCAGAGAAGCCACCCAGTATGCTGGGATTCGTAGTCAATTCTGCAGCCTGCCATCCTCTCTGCCATGCAAACAGGAAGAGTTAGACTTCATGTCCCAGGTTGCGCAGCATGGCAGGCTGCCAGGTTGTGGGGAGAGGTTTTAATCTTTAGGGTGGATCTCAGAACACTCCTCTGGTAATGACAGGTTCTGGCCGCAGCCAGGCTACTAATGAAAAGACAGTGATAATCTCAGAATCAGAGTGCAACAGGGCTGCTCTGTTACTTTTCAGTGGTATGTTTGGTCATTCCTGCAATTCCTTCTGTTTTTAGATTCAGACCTATTTGTAACTCACTTTCAGCTCTTTCATTCCATGGCCCTTGAAAATGGAACTGTCATAATTTAGACCAATAAAAACATATATATTTAGATAGATATAGATATATACCCAAGAATACAAGTCTCTCTCTCTCTCTCTCTATATATATACACACACATACATACACAGACACACACAAATGGTGAGATTGTTGATTACTCAGGCATAGGGCTAACACAGAATAGGACTAGGATGCCAAGAAAAATTGTCTGTTCATTATGTGAAGATTTTAACATTTCCCACAATTATTTTTAACATTTTAAAATGGGGATAAAAATACTCTTCCTACCTCCCACACTGTTGGAGGTTTAAACCTCCTGTCCAGCAGAGCATGTGTTGAAGCATCTTGAAGTCAATGGGCCTACCCACATGCTTCAAGTTAAGCAGATGTTTGAGTGCTTTGCTAGATCAAGGCCTAGATGCCATAATTAGTGCTAAGTATCATTATTGAGTCTTTTTCTGAAATGTGTACAAGAACTAGACTCCAGCTGATGAATTGTTCTGTTACTCTGAGGTAGCTAATCTCTTCATCTGACCTGCTAAAAGAGTCTGTTAGAGTTTTTAAAACATTTTCCTTTTGAAAAATAAAGTAAAAGCCTTTTATCCTGCCATACTATTGGTATGACATGCACATTCTCTGCTGTATAGAAGCAGACCAGCTCTGTGTCCCAAGACATTACAGATCAGACTCAGATGGCCTTAATAAAGCTGGCAGCTATGCGGAAGTGTTTATGTCTTCATTAGAGGGTGGAGCAGATAAAACACTTGGGTGAGACTGCCTTCCATTGGCTGTAGGCTTTTAACCCTTTCATTTCAGGCTGTCTGACTGGGCTGTTTTCAGGCCGTACACAGCTGTGTAAAGACATACTCTCAGGTTTCAGGCTCACATATCAATCTTGATTCTTTCATTGAATAGCCCTTTCTCAGTTTCAATTATTACTTGCATCTGTGTCTGTTTCAGGGGCCATATCCTTCACTGAAATCAGCATAACTCCAGGGCAACCAATGAAGCTGTGCCTATGTACATCAGCTGGGACTCTGGCTCTGCATGTCATGTGCGAACCACTTGAGCATATTAGCCACAGTTTTTGAGTTCATAGGTTCTTTCATTATTGTTTTTATGAATAGCTCCCCCCTTCACTGGAGGAATCCTCAGGTTCTATCTTTAGCCCACCAAGCACCCTGAAAAGGGGTTGGGTTATTAGTTTCCATGTCCAAATGCTGGGCATGTTCTATACTCCTGCCAGCTCTCTCGTCACTGTGATATCACTCTTTGTTTGGCATGTTGAATCCTTTGCCATGTTATTTTTTGTAAGCTCTTGTGCACTTCCACAGGGTGGTTAATTGTATGGTGAAGGGGCGAGGCTGTGATAGAGGAGATCTGAGTTTAACACTTGGCTCTGCTACAAGCTTCCTGTGTTACTTCAGGTGAGTCATTAGATCTTCCTCTACCTCAGTTTCCCATCTGTAAAATGGGGAGAGTGATAACATTTCCCTACCTCATGGAGGGTGGCAGGGGGCAGCTCTAGACATTTCGCAGCCCCAAGCACTGTGGTGGGGGGCATTCTGCTGCTTGCCGGTCCCGCGGCTCTGGTGGACCTCCCACAGGCCGAAGACACCCTGCCTGCCGCCCTCCTGGGGACCGGCAGAGCTCCACCCCCCCCCCCGGCATGCCGCCCCAAGCACGCAGTTGGCATGCTGGGACCTGGAACCGCCCCTGGGGGGTGGGGGCAGGAGCATTCAATTGTTTGTGTTGTGCTCAGAGGTAGGTCTATAGTTAGAACGTTTACACAGTCACATGCTATGTTTGTCTATACATCTGTTTGTTCTGGTTCTTGGTTTATGAATATTGCCTATTCACACATCATGTCCACCCCCTTAAGTAGCCTTTCATTGCTGCACCCTAAAGCTATTTGACCGATATTGAGATAGTCTTCTAATATTCCAGATTCAAATCAGGGCCGCCCAGAGGCTTCAGGGGGCATGGGGCAAAGCAATTTCGGGGGCCCCTTCCATAAAAAAGTTGCAATACTGTAGAATACTATATTCTCATGGGGGCCTCTGCGCAGCCCGGGGCAAATTGCCCCATTTCCCCCCCCCCCCCGAGGGCCCTGATTCAAATACTGTGGGCCCAATTCTCCTTTCCTGAATCCCTGTGTTTGGAGTAAAGAAGGGCAGGGGCAAAGAAGATTTTTAAGCTGCTGTCACGGAGTGTGGGGGAGTCCGTCCCTGCACCCCTCTTCCTGGAACCCACAGTGACTTTTAGCCAGCCAGTAAAACAGAAGGTTTCTTGGACAACAGGAACACCGGTTACAGCAGAGCTTGCAGGCACAGTCAGAACCCCTCCTTCGAGTCCTTCTGGGCTTTCAGGGTGCTTGGATCCTAGCTAGGATACCCTGAATTCCGCCCACACAGCCCCAAACCCAAACTCAAAAACTACTTCCCTCCTGCCACTCCCTTCCTTTGTCCTCCTTGCCCGGGCAAAGGTGTTGACCTTTTCCCTCCCTTACCTAGCTCAGGTTACAGGCTCCGGTATCGTCCATCCCCTAAAGTCCTCCCCTGCTCTCCCATTCCCCACACAGACAGCCCCTACTCCATCACAGCTGCCTTAGTGCTTCTCGTATTCTGGGACTGTGCAAGGGCCTGCCTGTTTCCCTGTATTAGTTAAGGAAGCCTTGGGGCTGCTCTAAGTTAGACTTTGTGTTGCCTCCCATAACCCTAAATTCAGTGCATTCTGGCCACACCCCCACCCCACCCCTTGCACCAGAGACTGGGAGCAGGACCAGAGTTGAGTCCTTATGCAAGCCCCAGGAGAGGCCCTTAGCACAGGGGTATTCTCCAGGGGCCATTTCTGCAACTTTTAAGATCCTTTTAAGCTGCCAGAGTGGCATAAAGGGGGTTTAGTGTTATGGAGAATCAGGCTCTGGTTCTTTATCTCTAAGTCTCCTCTGCTTTCTGCTCCCCATTTTGCTACTTAAGCAAAAAATCTGTCTTTAATTGGTAAGATTTTTTGCCAGGGCACAATGACTTTTGCACTTATTTGTTACTTCTTCAGAACTTTCTTCCCCTTCGTCATGCTGGGTATGAAATGCACTGTAAAGATGCAGTGCTAGTGCTACTGCACCATCAATAACTGGGCTTTTCTTTTTTTTCCCTTTGACTCGCTCCGTGACCCTAGTATGCAGCTCAGGTTGCTTCGTTCTGAGCCTTTCCTCAGATCTCCTTAGCATTCTCCAGGAGTTTTAGGGCAAGTGAAAAATTTACATGTCACAGTCACATAGCGCGTACTGCAGCTGTTTTTATTGTGCCGGTCTCCTGTTGGAGTCAGCATCCCTTTCATCAGAGATTTTCAGTCAGGTCGGGTTTTCCAGCACTCCGTTTTTTCCAAATCTGGTTCCATGTAATATTTCTGTGATGACACAGGTAGGTTTTAGGGTAATTTATTACAGCACCAGCAGTAGTGTGTTAATCTAGCCTGGCTGTATTCTCTGTCTCATGCTCTGAAGCTGGTTCATATCTCTCTGTGTGTGAGTGGGAAGTAGTGTGGCATTGCACAGCCTGTCCTGCAGCACATGTGGCAATTTTACACTTCCTTCTGAAGCTTACCTCTTTATAGCACAGGGGTCAGTAGGGACAGGGGATAGCGCCTTGCTGCAGCACACCCTTTGGTGATAATGGAATTGTTTGGTAGGGAAGGGATAAGAGGAAGTTGTGTTCATATGAGGGTGTGTCATGCCCAGCCAGAGTTGAGATGTTAATGAAAACCTTGTTCCCAGTGCCTTCCACTAGGCGACCCTAGGCAGTTGCCTAGGGAGGCAGGATATGGAGGCGGCGGGGGGGGCATTAAGCCACCCTTGGCGGAAATTCAGCAGCAGGGGGTCCTTCTGCTCTGGGTCTTCAGAGGAAATTTGGCAGCGGGTCCTTCATTTGCTCTGGGACCTGCCACAGAAATGCTCCAAAGATGCAGAGTGGAAGGACCCCCCGCCACTGAATGCTCAGAGGAGAAGCGCTGCTGCCTAGGGCGGCAAAAACCCTGGCACCGCTCCTGCTTGTTCCCTGTAACAACATTAAATAGTTAAATGTAGCTTCTCTGTCAAGAGCTGAGTGACCAATTGATTTTTCAGTTTAGAGACTGGACTGAAAAATATGAAAAAAGAATTCGGGTAGTTTTGAACTGAAACTGATTTTTTTTTTCCTCACCAAAATGAAACAATCAATCAATCATTAAAAACTTAAAACCATCTGAAATGAAACATTGGAATAAAATGAGATTTGGTGTGTGTGTGGTGTTTTGTTTACATTTCAGGTGTTTTTCAAACTTTGTAAAAAAAAACTATCTAGCTAAAGTTTGAAATTAAATGTCATTTCAAAATGAAAACTTGAAATGTTACATTTTGAAATGTTTGAAACCAACTGGACTTTTTATGAAAAAATATTTTTTTTTGGCAGTAGCTATTTACTGAATTTGACCTTAATTAGCAAATAGTTTTGATGCCCCCCAAAATGCATTTTGTGGAAAATTTATTTGCTGAAACTAATTCTTCCAGCTCTAGTTATCACTGGCTTACTCCTGTTGTAACAATCCCCATTGAAATCATTTTAACCTTTTATTAAGGAGACAGAAAAAGAGAGAAAAACAGTTAAACCATTTAAAATATTGTGTTAAAACAGGCTTTCACTGTAACAATATTCTTTGTTCCCATTCCCTTTATCTGTCTCTCTCACCAATAGAAGTTGGTCCAATAAAAGATATTATTTCACCCGCCTTGTCACTCTATATAGGGGAAAGTCTTGTTTGACACTTTCCGATGGCATTAAAAATGGGATTCACTCTCCTTTGGGTGGGGGAGGAAGAGAAAAAGTTAGTTTAGATGGTCTCAAGCTGCATGTGTTATAATTGTTGCTGTCTGATCCTGTTTTCTTTCAGGAAAAACAAACACAAAAGAGAAGAAAAAATGCAGCTTGTGTCTCGGGTGCTAATGTTACCTTGCAGCTTCCCAGTTGGGGCAACACAGACCCGGCACACTCTGATCAGCCACGCCTGGACCTGGCTAACTCATACCAGCGTTGGGCTGTTGAAGGTGATGTTTTTAGCTACCTGTCTGGTCATTGGATCATAGCAGTGTCAAGGGAGGCAGGTTTGTATAATTTTTGGTGGTGTCTAGAATGGGTCCAAGTCCCACCCCGTCCCCACCTGCCTCGTAAGCCGATATAAGTTTTTTTAAAATAATGTAAAAATGGACTGGAAAGAGTAGGTGTTTAACAGTTTCCCTATATTGCACAATGTGGGGGAGAGGGGAGGGGATAAGGGCTGTGGCTGGGGATGCTGGCTCTGGGGTGGGGTTGGGGATGAGGGATTTGGGGTATGAGAGGGGGCTCAGAGCCAAGGCAGATGGTTGGCATGTGGGGATGGGGTGAGGGCTGTGGGGTGGAGCTGGGGATGAGGGGTTCCTGGTGCAGGATGGGGCTCAGGGCTGGGGCAGAGGGTTGAGGTCTGGGTGGGTGAGGGCTGTGGCTGGGGGTGTGGGCTCTGTGGTGGGGCGGGGTTGGGGATGAGGAGTTTGGAGTGCAAGCAGTCTGCCCCAGGGCTAGGGCCAGAGAGGAGGACTCCACAGTTCCCCCAGCTCTCTCCCCCCATGCAGCAGCGAGCTCCAGGGGAGGGGGCTCCCTCTTCCCCTGGCAGCACACTCACCCAGCACTGTCACTGCACATGCTCCTAGGGGCTGGGCCCCCTCAGGTTCAAGAAGCCCCTTTGCCTCCCCTGTGGTGGGTGCGTGTCAGAGAGGGAGGGGGCTGCCATCACATGTGGCCTCCTCCCCTGCTGCAGCCTGCTGCCCCTCACCATAGCCTCACAGAGGATAGGGCTGCTCCTGCCCCAGCGTGGGGCAGGAGTGCTGGCTGCGGGTGGGGAGGTGTGGATCACATGGTCGGACACTCCCCCAAGCCCCAGCAGCTGCTCAGGTGAGGTCCAAACTCCGTCTCCCAGAAGCCCCCTTGGTGCCACGTCCTGGTGGGTGCAAGGGGAGGGGAGGGCTGCCCATCATATGGTTGCCTCCTCCTCTCTGCAGGTGCAGCAGCTGCCTCAGTCTGCCATTGCTCTTATGTTGTAGTGTAGGCAGCAGCAGCAGCCGGTGGTGGCAGTGAGGGAACACAGTGTGGAATGGCAGGGCAGCCACCCGCTTGAGGCAGGGACACTCTGGGGTCTGGAGAAGGCATGCGGGAGTGGCAGGCAGGGCTGGGGGAGAGACCCGGCTCTGAACATTAGTGGAGCCAGGCCCCTGAATAGTCCTGGAGCCCGGGCACCATGGGCCCATACAACTCGCTGACCCTAAGCAGTGTTGCAAAAGATGGAGCTGTCTTGGATGGCTAAGCCACATTCTTATTAGACAGGAGACAAACGGAGAGAGACAGAAAAGAAGAGAAATAAAGTGGGAAGGACAATGACACATGGGGGAAGGAGTGACAGCCAGGGCCAGTGCTACCATTTAGGTCAACTAGGCAGTTGCCTAGGGCACTAACATTTGGGGGTGCCAAAAAGTGGCACCCCCAATTTTTTTTAAAGCTTTTCAGCGGCCGTTGTGCTGGGAGGGAGAGGGAGTCTGAGCCGTCCGCAGGCAGCCCAGGGGTTCGGGCTGCCGGCAGCGCACTGACCCAGGGGAATCCCTGGGCTGCCTGCCGGAGGCTCAGACTCCTCCCTCCCAGCGCTGCGGCTGCTCCATCCCGTGCGATTCTTCTCATTGCCGGCAGGGGTGCCAGTGGCTGGGCAGAGCTCCACAGCTGTGCTTAGCGCTCGTGGCACGAGCCCGGCGATGGGCGCGACAGCAGGGCTTCTGGAGCAGAGGTGAGCTGGGGTGGGGAGGTGCCGGACGGCTCCCTTGGGGATGGGAGCTGCTGTGTGTGGAGTGGCACCTCAGGGCGGGGGGAGAGCTGCCGCAGGGCTTGGGGGCGGGTCGCAAGGTGGCAGTTTCACCTAGGGCGCGAAACTTTCTTGCACCGGCCCTGGTGACAGCAGGAAGCCAAGTCTCACCAGAGAGGTTTTCTCTCTTTGCTCTTCTCCTCTCTCCCCTTTTGTTCAGGATTTAGCTGAAGATGGTGGAAGTGGTGATGTCATTGGGTTCCCTCTGTCTGGTCAGGATGTCTTTCAGGATCAGGATGATGATGGCTCAGCGGTGTCATGGTGGATCCCAGGAGACGGAGTGGCAGCAGCTATGAGGGTGAAACTTGCTCCTTCGAGTCACAGAGTTCAGTTATTCCTCAGTCAACAATGTCCAACAAGGGGAGGCAACCACCTCCCATTAAAATTAACCAATCAAACTCATTATGGCAATTAGCCACCAGCATTTATTTCTTCCCATTTCTCTAATCTTTCATGTTATTATTATGCTAATCTGTGACTTTCCCTGGAGTTTTGCAGACCCTTCATCACAGTTCTTTTCAACAATCTGGTTTGTACCATTTGATTTGCCTCCAACTTTACTAACAATTTTATCTAACAACCTGATTTGGAGTGTTGTTAACTAGGCCTCTGCACAACACTCCTTCCCACAGCCAGCTATTCCTATAGGAGGTGCAGGGGTATCTGTTGTGATTCACCAGAGTCCCTGCAATAAAGATGATATAAAATGGCTCTTTGGCATTGGAGGTAGAGACACAGAATCTACAATCAAATGGGCCAGCCCAGTAGATTAGAAGCCTCATTATTTTTTTAATTGGAGATACATATATCTCCTAGAACTGGAAGGGATCTTGAAAGGTCATCAAGTCCTGCCCCCTGCCTTAACTAGCAGGACCAAGTACTGATTTTTGTCCCAGATCCCTAAGTAGCCCCCTCAAGGATTGAACTCACAACTGGGGGTTTAGTAGGCTAATGCTCAAACCACTGAGCTATCCCTCCCTCGTAAGTTACCAAGAAGGAGAGACAAAGCTCCTGAATAATTTTGTTCTGGGGCTGTATCATACTGGGTCCAGTGCCAGTAGCTGGTTAGAGGCTAATATTCCATCACCATTGTAACTGCATCTTTGAGCTATTAGGTATCTCTGTGTGCTGTGCAGTATTCCAGAAAGGTGTGGTCCCTGGTAAAGCAAGAAGACAAAGCTGGAACCAAAGCTATGGGGAAGTCTGTTTATTTGTGTTGATAATTTGTAGTTTTCTTTAACAAATGCCTCCTGCCTCCAGACTCTGCTATTTTATATATCACAACACAGGCCACTACATCTTGCTATTTATTGACCCAATGTTTCTTTGTTTTCCCCCTCTCCTCTTTCAAAAAAGGCTGTAGTCATTCTGGATTTTTTTGTAGCAAATAACTAGAGACAAGTGTAAACCAAACCCTCTCCCCTACTTGTCCCCCTTCCCACTTCGGCATTCCTTGTTCTGAATACATTAAATCCTGGAGGAGTTAAAAAAACAGATCTGGCTCTGAATTTTGTGGTGTGAGCCTGTTTCTGGATATGACAAAGAACCAGCTTAAAAGCCTGACATGTTGTTCCCCTGGCCTTAACATTACATATCTAAATGTGTTAAACACCGTACCGCCAGCATTCCTGCACAACTAAGATGCAGCCTTACACTTACCGCCTGTGAAACCATTTTCCGCATCCCAGGTGATGACTTGCTATCCAATAACCTGACTACAATGGTTATTACGGTCCAGAGTTAATAATTAAGCAGTCCTGTTTGCTATGGGCCATTCTCTTAAATGCTGCACAGGAGAAGACTACACTAGGCATGATATACAGAGCAAAGTTGACAGAAAGAAAACTCCCTCTCTCAAGATAAACCCAGGAGTCTGATGTAACACCAGTTCACTGGTTTTTGTGACATGCCCAGTGACTTGTGAACTTTGTCTGGATGGATTTATTCTGCTAGAAGGATGTAGCTCACTGGCCACAGTCTCGATTAATTAGGCAGGGAGAGAGAAAGAGGGATGTGTGAGTGAGGGGGTAAATGGTAAGGGAAGGATGGGGATGATCTGATGTTCTGATTCTCACAGTATCACATCTGAGAAGTGGAATTTAAAAGAAAAATAAATTGTGAGGACACTTTTCCCAGAAAATAATGTCTTGAGGAATAAGCTTCCACACACAATAGCAAGGAATGATGTAGGAGCACTGACTGCAGAGACCCCCCAGGTCCTGCAGCCCTACCAGGAATCAAACTCAGCCCTGCTGCATCTCAGTTCTTTAGAGCCTTTCTGCACAGCCAAATGGCCCCAGTGGGGAATTAGGTTATAACACAATTGCAAGTGGAGTTTTATAGCAGGGTTTGACTTTGCCTGTGTTAATGGGACCAAATCATAATGCAAGAATATTATATTTGATTACAGCTTTGGAGCCTGATTCTCTGCTGTGCTCCTGGGCAGGGGGGACACAGGTGCCTTCTTGCTCACTCAGATCCTGGGGGGCTCTGGGGACTGAAGCCTCAGAGCTATTTAACTAGCATTCCTGGAGAAGCTCCCAATGGCCAGCTTGCTATGCTGGCTTTCCACCTCCTGTGTATTCTGCTATGCAAAGGGAATTGCCATCTGCCCTGTCAATGCAGCTCTCCATCCCTTTAGTACCAAATGGATGGAGCAGCTGCCAAGGATCTTGCATGTAATTGTTCCAGGCAGGCTCCCAGTTAGGCCATGTCCACACTGCAAAATTAAGTCCACATAACTTAGTACAGCTGCTGCAGTAATTATGTCATTTGTGCATTGCCACACTTTGATCCTTGTGTTGGTGGTACACATCCTCACCAGGAGTGCTTGTATCTATTGTACTTCCAGCGTGGGGCATTGTGGGATGGCTTCTGAAAGCCAGTAACAGTCCATGTAAGCAACCCAGTATCTACACTGCTACTGCGTCAACCTACCTACGTTGACCGTGACGCTATGCCTCTCGTGGAGGTGGAGTTAAGTCGTGTAGCGAGGCATTTATGTCGGTGGGAGCAAAATTTTAGTCTAGACACTTCCATAGTTAGGTCGACACAAGCTGCCTTGCATTGGCCTAACCCTGTAGTGTAGACCAGGCCTTAGAGTCACTCTTTGAAATGATGTAGAAGTGCTGGTAGTGCAGAGCTCATGATAACCTCAGTCCCAGCCTCTTCCAGCAACAGTCACTGTAGACCAGGGGTGGGCAAACTTTTTGGCCTAAGGGCCACATCTGGGTATAGAAATTATATGGTGTGCCATGAATGTTCACAAAATTGGTGTTGGTGTGTGAGTGTGTGGGGGCGCAGTGAGGGCTCTGGCTTGGGGTGGGGACAGAAATGTGTTCAGGGTGCAGGAGGGAGCTCCGGCTGGGATTGTGGACTCTGGGATGGGGTTGGGGATGAGGGGTTTGGGGTGAAGCAGGGCGCTTCGGGCTTGGACCAAGAGGTTCGGAGGGTGGGAGGGGGATCAGGGCTGGGGCAGGGGATTGTGGCAAGGGCAGGGGGTGAGGGCTCTGTCTGGGAATGTGGACTCTGGGGTGGGGCTGAGGATGAAGGGTTTGGGGTGCAGAAGGGTGATCAGGGCGGGGACCGAGGGGTTCGGAGGTTATGAGGGGGATCAGGGCTGGGGCAGGGGGTTAGGATGTTGTGGGGGAGGCTCAGGGATGCCGGTTCCAGGTGGCGCTTACCTCAAGCGGCTTCTAGAAGCAGCGGTATGTCCCCCGCCTCCAGCTCCTATGCAGAGCTGCAGCCAGGCAGCCTTGTTGCACACTGCTCTGTCCGCAGGTGCCGCCCCTGCAGTTCCCAGACAATGGGAGCTGTGGAGGCGGCACTAGGGACAGGGGCAGCATGTGGAGCGGAGCCCCCTGACTGCCCCAAGCATAGGAGCTATAGGGGAGACATGCCACTGCTTCTGAGATCCATGCGGAGCGGACCCTGACCCTGCTCCCCGGCTGGAGCACCGGTGTGGGGCAAGCCTCAGACCCTGTTCCCCCGTGGGAGCTCGAGGGATGGATTAAAATGAATGGTGGGCCAGATTTGGCCCATGGGCCATAGTTTGCCCACCCCTTCTGTAGACAGTGGTGTAGAAACACTGGCTGTGGGGTAGCTACTAATGACTCCTGCCCCAAACTTCCCCAGTGAGGAAAAGCCTATAGCAAGTGGCTTTAACAGAAAGCGGAAGTGTCAGGTGTGCTGAGGTGGGTCAAAATAAGGAAGATAATTAATACCAAATTTAATTAAGCTGCCCACTTCAGAGGTTCCTGTCCCCCTGATGCAAACAAGCAGCAGAGTAACAATACCTGTTGCCTCCAGTTTCTTCAGCCTGTTAGCTTGTCCCCAGGCATGAGACAGTCTCTTGATTTTGCTTCCTGGTCCCACTGGGAGTTCCCGCAGTGGCTTTTTTGTGTGCAGGTGAATAAGTCAATGCCTAAGGTGGGGCTTCCTAGAGCCTTTCCAATCGGTCTGGTTTCTCAGCTCGCAAAGAAGAATTTCCTGTTTGGACTGCACTGTACAGAAACACGGTGATCCCTGTTGTGAGCCACCAGCTCTGTGTGCTGAGCTGAGGGCTAATGGGCCCCACAACAATGGGTCCTTTTCAGGTTCCGAGGTAGGAAGAAGAATCTATATACCCAGAAGAAGGGGAAAAGGGAGGCTGGAAACAAAGAGGTAAGTGATTTCCTTCCCCTTATATAGCCCCTACCTGCTTATCTGATACAAAATTACTGGCCAAATTCCACTCTGTGTGCAACCCCATTGACTCCTATAGGAGCTGTAACCTAGATCCCTGTCTGCCCTCAAGCTCAGATGTATCTCTCTCAGCGATAATGAGTATCTCTCTCCTGGGAAATCCCAGAATGAAGCCAAGCTTTATTCCGTTCAATCAGCTTAGTGCCCTGTAGCTTGGGTATATTCATTCTTGTGCACAGCATTCATTTCCTGCGCATTAGGGGACAGCTGGAGGGGCTTGTTTGCAGAATGTTAAGCATTCAATGGCTGGTGGGCAAGTATGGATTTTTGCTAGTTTCAGCTCTATTGTTTACTGCAGTCACCCATAGGATAAACAGAATTGTTCATTGTCCAACTTTGGTGGTCAGAATAAAGGTATTTCCTGTATATTTATTCTGTCTCCGATCAAATGCACTGCAAACAGTACTATTGTACAACGATGGTGTAGCACCTTCCATCCTGATGGGACCCAAAGTTCTTTACAGACAATATACATACAGCTCTGTTGAAATGCAGCCAGCTTGCTGACTGGTAGGCCAATAACTATCTAGCATGCAGCATACTTAGCCTGATGGGGTTGAGGGGAGAAGAGATTTGGGGAAAGGAAATCAGTTCCATGCTTGACTTCCATGCAAACTACTGAGGGAAGTTGTATAAAGTATAGTATAAAGTTGGCCATTTGAGGAAAGATTTCAGAAATATGTGGTATGACATGACCTTTTATGTGCCACTGCATATTTTATATATCATGGGGCCAGATCCTGCCAGGGCATAAATCAGCATAGCTACAGATTAGAACTACCCCATTTTTCACCAGCTGATAATCTGGGCCAGATCCTTGGGCGGGCCCATAATACACACAGCCCAACACAGGGAGAGTGGAAGTGGGTGAAGGCTTCCATAAGAGCAAGCTACAGCAGTTTGAAGATTGCTTTGATTTACACCATCTGCCCATGGTGCTAAGGGGCCATTCCAGCACCTGGGGATCAATGTGGGATAGGGACAGTGGGACTATGCCGCCTTTTCCACATGACCAGAAGTGGGGGCAGTGTATGAATTGTTATGGCAACTTGCCCCCTGAAGATCCCCTGTAGACAATAGAAGTGTTCAAGTAACCAGTTAAGCTAGCTTTAGGGCTGCTTTGAACTGCCAGAGCAGCACAAATCAGCTGGAAGGTGCAGAAGGTTGGGGACCTGTCTATGGAGAATGAAAACTCATAGGGGGCTTCTATTTGCTAGTCTTGCAATGGGATCTACTTCATTATATCATGACAGGAAGCAACCTGTTCAAATCAGAGAAAATCCAACAGATCCTCTTTAGTTACTAGTATAACTTGGCCATTAATGCCTATTGAAGCATTTATTCCACATCATTCCCCGATTTTTCTCTGTGAATGCTCCACAAACAAATAGTGATTTTCTCCAGTTTATTTGTTACCAAAGTTATTCACTGAATAATGTCTCCAAAGAATTCTTATTCTGGAGTCTGGTTGTGAGCAGTTTTATTGCAAGTGTTCAGTCTTCAAATTCATACTTCTCTGACAGGACACAAGGTACTTTCCTGTTACCTGCTTAGATTCATGGGCTGAGATTTTGTGTGTGTGGGCATGTAGTGGTGTTGCCGCCCAAACTGTATACCAGAGGTTTCAAACTGTGGGGCATGCCCTCTCGGGGGTGGGGGTGGGGGACAGAAGAATGTTTGGGGTGGGGGAGTGGCGATGCCAGGTGGCTCAGGCCAGCTCCGCATGGCAGGGCTGCCCGAGCTGGCCAGCCCCACATAGCGGAGCTTGGGGAGAGAGTGCCACCTCCACCCTGACTCACTCATTAAGTACACTGTAATTTAAATACCACTAAATTGGTAAATCTGGAAGTTAGACCTATACCTATTATTAATAGTGGTAAGTCCCCTGCCCTTCCAAATATAGGAATCATACTATGCCTATGCTCGGATTGTACTGTACAAATGCACATGACAGTGAATTCTTAGTTTGACTTCAGTAAATATTCTTCAATTTTTTTGCTTAACATTCCATTTCACCAGAAACTTTGCCAGGATCATAACTGTTAATTATTTGTATTAGAGTTGCTCTGAGATAGAGACCCCATAAAGATAGGTGGTGTATAAGTACATACAAGGCAGACCCTGTGCCAAAGAGCTTACAGTCTAATAGACAAGTCAGACAACATGTGGGAGAAAGAGAATGATTGTCTCTGTTACAGACTGGGACCTGAGACTGAGGGAGATTGAATGACTTCTTCAAGGTCACACAGGAGATCTGTGGCAGAGAGAAGAACTGAACCAAGATATCCTGGGTCACCATGCAAGACTCCCAGGAAACTTATTTCTTAGACTATTCACGGAAAATAAACACAGAAAAGCCTGCAGCGTTAGCTGAAATAAATGCAAACAGTTGAGAAAATATTGGCAAAAAATATTTTGCAGTATTCACTCATTTTTAGTTACTAACCAGTCAAAAACTATCTTTAAGTATTTATTTGCTTGCGTAGTTTTGGGGGAAAAGAATCTTCCTTGATGGGTTGATGTTTGCTCGCTCCTACTTGTTCACCTGACTGGATAGGTTATCGATATTTACCCTGGGCCAGCTCCTCAGCTGATGTAAATCAGCATAGCTCTCTGGAGATCCATTGAAAAGCTACTGATTTACACCAGCTGAGGATCTGGTTTAGTATATATTTGCACCAATACCAATATTGCACTGTATAATCTCTAAGTCTCTTTGGAACTCAACTTTGTTGGGGAGAGAGCAGTCCTTCTCCATAAAAATCTCAGAGCTAACTGCACCTGCACTTCTTGTGGGTCCTCCCCTGCTATATTAATGGATGTGAAAGACCCCCCTAATGTGAACCTACAATCTACCAAGATGGCTTAGATATAAAAAGCTCTGGCACCATCACCAGTGATCCATATTGCACAGCTTTCTGCTTCCTTCCACCTTGACCACTGTCTTCCACACAACCAACCTAAACTGGAACAACTGTAGCTCAAGTGAACACTTCCAGCTGAGTAGAAGCTTCCCCCATCTCCAGAGATCCTCCCATACAAACAAGCCAGGATAGAAGGGCCTGCAGCTGCCTTATAAAGCTCAGAGATTTATCCCTACTCTGAGTGAGTGAGTACCAGAACAACAGAACCCCTCCTGCTCTGTACTAACTTTCTCCTACTGAAAGGGTATTGCAGTGTAACATACTGGGGCAGGATATTTCTTACACCTAATAGCAGTAACTGGGACTGAAGTCAGTGGCAGTTGCTCAGATGCAGTGGAAGAAGAATGGGGCCCTAGAATTTGAAGCATAAAGAGAGAGCAGAGAAGTAAAAAGTAGCTAAAATGTCTTGCTTAGTTCTTCCTGCTTGAGGGGAAATTGAGAAAGCTAAACAGCTCTGCTAATGCATCAGGGCTAATCCCTGCCCCATTACACACACAGATTGACCACATGTGACTTGCTGTTTTTGATTAAGCTTAAACCTCAGAAAATCAGCCTGGTATCCTACCTATCAAACACAAGACAGCCCATCACTGGCTTTCTATATATAGGGACAGGCTCTCAGCTGTGCTAATTAGGAGAGCACCATCGAAGGGAACGTTGATGGGCTGACACCAATTAAGGAGCTGTCTCTGTATAAAAGTCAGCATCTTTCCATTCATGTGGGTAGTGCTATGCTAATTGACACCAGTGGAGGAGCCAGCCCAGAATGTTAATAGAGCCCTTGGGTTACAGAAGGTGTTGGGAGGAGAATAGCACCAGAAACCAATTTTCTGCAATGTTAAGTAATTAGGTGCCTGGAGAGACTTCCTGGGAGGTAGCCTTGGGACACTAATCTCTGACCTTTAACAACACCCAGTAAAGCAGGAGCGTTGCCAGGAAATTAACAGGCAGTGGAAAGGAGTTGCTGCGGACACCTGGTTCCCACCTTTGTGTGTGTACACACCCACACATTAATCTGTGACAGGCGCACACCCATTCTCGGGCTGAACGTCACTCCAGGGTGTGTAGCCAGGCATACATGTTGCATTCGTGGCAGATGACGTGTTCTCCTGAGAAGAAAGCTGTCCTGGGCCTGGAGGAGTTGGGTGCTAGAGAAGGAAAGGTGAAAAAGGATAACAGGGGAGCCAGCAAGCTTCCCACACAGCCCTGCCCCTGAATCTCAGTATTGTCCTGCAGCTAACACATTAGAATGTCTGTGGCACTTTTAGAATGAGCAGGGGGGTTAGTCCCTGCTGTCCTAACCAAATCCCCTTGTGGTTTCAGTTGGATACATTGTTCGTCACCTCCTATCCTAAACTGTTGTGTAGTGTTGTTGTGTGCTGTTTAGCAGCTGCCGTATTTCCACCCCAGAGGTGGAGGATGAGATCCTTTAGCTCCCTCAAAGGAGTATTGTAGAGCTAATTTTATGTCGTACTTTGAGATCTAGTGAAAGATGACACAGAAGTATCTGTGGTCTTTCCCTTCTCTTACTTTATTGTTTTCTGCCGTTGCGCCCCAGCCATTTGAATGTGGGTTTTCCTTCCTTCCTTCCCATTTCTAAGGCTCCTGCCAATAAACAGTTAGTCTGTCTGGTGAACATAGCAGTGCATCGATGCAGACCATGAGCTTGATTCTCATATACACTCAGGCCCTTTTAAACCACTCTGGCAGTGATGTAATGTACTCTGACTTTAAGGCCCCTTTTTGCTGCCAGAGCAATATAAAGAGGCTACAATATAAATGAGAATCAGGCCCTGTGTGTATGTATAAAGTGCGTGTGTATGTATAGAGCATGTGTGTGCATTTGTAGCTATCCATTACATATGTGAATGTATTTGTAAGAGTATGTCTATATTCGGGTGTGCTTGTGTGACACTACGTGTCTATTTTTAATATATACATGTGTACATTCCGTATATTCAATATGTGCATACGTGTGTAGGTCCGTGTGGGTGGATGTTTATACCTAGAGTAAGAATCTCTGAGTCTCTGCTCACATGCCTATCCTTGTGCATGCTGGCATTTGTGTGTGCCTGTTTGTGTATGTGCTTGGACTGGATACTATGAATTTGATCAAATCCACATCATTCAGTGCAGTGGGACATTTTTCCTGATGCTCTGTTCCGGATGCCAGCGGAGAGTTATGACTGTTTGTTTGCCATAGTTATCTTGAGGGCGTGGCACATGCCAAAGATCCATTTGTTCCATGTTTATATGAGGAACCAGCTTATTGTCCCACAACTTATATATTCCTGGGGTTAGATTGTAACTAAACAACACAGCCCTGAGCAAGGGGTGAGGCCAAAGCTGCATCAACCAGGGAGTAGCCCCAGCAGACATTTTGCCTCAGAGACTCCCCTTTGAGTCGCCATGCTTCCTTCTTGCTCTCCTGGAGTAGGAATTTATATTACCATCAGTAAAGTCCTACTTACCCCAAGCTGGCTCAATGAGTAGGGAGTTGGAGCCAAGGTTATGCTTGTTCCTCACCCATTCCTTGCTCACTTGCGCCACAGAGGGAGTATGCAGGCAAATAACCTTGCTTACTACTACATGCCTATAACAATCTTGGGGTTCATTAAATAACAAGCCAGTGAATGAGAAAGGAATAACACTTAATAAAACAAACTGGAGAGCTTCTGCAGTGAGTTGCGGCCCACAGCCATGTGGTCCCCAGCACCCTCCCCAGGTACATCTCCAAATTCCCACACTCACAACACTATCCCTTATGAGAGAGCAACTCCAAATCACAGTCTTTCATGAACATATCTCTACAATACCTGGACCCTGTATCTTGCTGCCTTAGGCATATGGGTGTAAGTGGCATTTTTGTTCCCACATCTGGGTGCGTGGTCTGAGCCAAAGTCTAGAAATTTGGGCATCACTATAGAAGTCTATTATGCAACAAAGGCAGTAGAAATTCCTGCACTGGCTTTCTTAAATTAAGTGTGAATGGGAATACATTTCTAATCGGACAGTTTACACACAGATTTCAGGGGGGAAATGTACACAAGTAGAAACCCGATGTTCTTTACCTGGGCTACTGAACACACCATATTGGATTATTAAAAGTGCAAGACCATTAAAAATGTAATTCGCTTTGCACTATTTTTATGGATTCTCTTTTCGCATTTCATGAAGCTTGGAGGCACAACTGCACAGGTTACTTTCACTTTTGTTTACAGTTTTCACTTTCTGATTCAAGGCACTAGCAGCTGGTTAGAGTTGCTGTCACTGCAGGGGAATATTTAAATTAAAGAATTTTTTCACTGAAGTTAAAACAAAATTAATTGAAGTATTTTCTAATGGATGCTTTGGAGTACATTTTACTTCAGACAAATGTGTGCTGAGAATTCTGAAATGCCTTTCTTCAGCACTGAATAGAGTCCATTCTTTGTTCTGCCTGCCTGATGTTTGGAAATTTACATGGGAATTTCAAAAGTGCTCAGTGTTAGCAGAACTCTGATCTCAGTTGGGGCCTCTAGGTACTACTATACTGCAAGTTATACTAGCCTTGAATTTAATTAAATCATTAGCTGAGGTTTGTGAATCACTTTGAAAACACAAAGCTCTGTGTGCATTTATTACTGTTATGAGACATTCTCAACAAAACTCAGCCAAGGGAAGTTTCTCTTTAGGAATATTCTCTGCCCACGACTTGTCTCTTTGCTGAGTGGCAGCATGGCAGGCAATATAAACTTGCCTTTTCTCATTAAATGCAGACATGGTCACCTTCAGCAAGTGGCTGCTGGGAGCCAAGGTAAACAGGCACATACTTTGCAGTGTCCATCACATCATTCTGGCCCGCCATTTATTAATATTATTCCAGGGAAGAGATCCACACACCTGGTTTTGATTATTGACTGGCCAGCACCCAGCACATTCATGGACAGGTGTTGCCCACTCTTGCTTGGGGGAAGGGCCTTGTTTATTGTAATTGTGTAAACATTCCTAGTAATAATACTAATGACACCTAGAGCTTTTCAGCAGCAGATCTCAAAGCACTTTACAAAGGTCAGAATCATTATCCCTCTTTTACAGATGGCAAAACTGAGGCACAGAGGTGAAGTGACTTGCCCAAGGTCACCCAGCAGGGCAGTAGCAGAGCCAGGAATAGATCAGGTCTCCTGACTCCCAGTCTAGTGCTCCATCCACTAGCACATACTGCCTCCTGCTGAAGTCTCTACTAAGGACTTCTCTGATTGCTGACTCACTATCACAGCAATTTTTCCTTTTGCTTCCGACTCAGCCAACATTAGGCCAGATTGTGACCCCTTTGTGCACAACGCTGAGCTATTATTCATGGTTACCTCCAGGGGAGACAATATGGTCAAATAGCTATTGCACTGGCCCAGGACACAGGAGAGGTATGTCACTTTTCTTCTCTGTGCTTCTATGTCTCCCATTCTTTGTCTGTTTAGACTGTAAGGTCTTTGGGCTTGGGACTGTCTCTCAATATGTGTATGTTAAACATCAAGCACAACAAGACCTTGATCTTGGAGGCATCTCTTGATGCTATAGTCCTATAAATAATTGAAGTCAATGGGATGAGTTGTGAGAGTTACTGTTCAGCTGAGTAATGGGGCCTGGCCCATTGTTAGTACCCTCACATACACATATCCCAAACCTCTCTTCTCCTTGTTGATTCATTTAATAAATAATCTCTTCCTGTTAATTCTGGAAAAAAGGCTGATGTGTGGTTGCTGGTGTGACAAAGTACCTCCTTTACCTTGGCGGGTCCTGCACTTATTGGCGGATTTGCTCACCTCGGTGATCTTCCCCTCTGGTGGAACCCACAGTCTGGATCAACTCCTCCTGTGTCTGATCAGGAATTGGGAAGTTTGGAGGGAACCCAGTCCTGCCCTCTACTCTGGCTTCCAGCCCAGGGCCTTTTGGATTGCAGCTGTCTATAGTGCCTCCTGTAACAGCTGCATGACAGCTATACCTCCCTGGGCTACTTCCCCATGGCCTCCTTCAAACACCTTCTTTATCCTCACCACAGGACCTTCCTCCTGGCTGTCTGATAATGCTTGTACTCCTTTAGTCTCAAGCAGCACATCCTTACTCATAGTCGGCAGTCTCAGTCTCAGCTCCTTGTGCCTTCTTGTCCCACTCCTCACACACACTTCCTCTCCCTGGTTTCTCCTTGCCTGACTGGAGTGCAGCTCCTTTATAACCCAGGTTGCCCTGATTAGCCTGCCTTGATGTTTTGGCTGCAGCTGTTCTAATCAAAGTAGCTATCTCCACTGCCTTCTAGAAAGATCTTAATTGCCCAAGGTGCCTTGATTAACCTGAGCAACTGCCATTTGGTTACCATGGTCCTAGGGATTTGTTTAGCCTGGGGCTAACATACCTGTTCCTCAGTACTTTACTGTAGCCATCTGGCCTTGCCCTATCACACTGGACATTCATAGATGACATGATTCTCCTTTCCTTCCACCTATCCATGCTGTAATGTCCCACTGGCCATATGACTGTGTTTCCACGCTGGTGGGTGCCAGATGCAATGCTCTCATAGAGCCAAGTTAATGCAGTCACAGCCTGGGGATTAAGGGTCCAATACTTGATGCCATGGTACATGTCTATAAAGGTAATGAGATGTTAACCCAGTGCTGGAGGCTATGATTAACATAGTGGAGGCGAAGATGCAGTCATGTCTCAGGGCTGGAGGCTCCCAGATCCTGCACAGCATCATAACGAAGATGGTGTACTAGGATGCAGTTCTTAGTGTCTAGTATGCTCCAAGTTTACTAACGTGCTGTGGTTTCAGTTGGACACTGTGTTCTCCACTTCCTGTGCTCAACTGCAGTGTTGAGTTACAGACTGCTTCTAATCCTCTTTTACTTTCCACCCCAGAGGGGGTTGCATTTCAGTGAGTGAAAACAGAGGTCTGTCTGTGTGGTTTGTAACACTTCCCAAGCATGTTGGAATCTTTAGGGACATATGGGTGTACTATAAATGCAAGGGGCCCATGATTCTGTATGCAGAGTTGAGCACTCCATGCACGGATCACTGACTTTCCACTATCTCCCCCTCCATTGCTTCATGTGGATACTCATTTGCCCCATGAACAGAATTCAGGAGCTGGGCTGGGGAAGGAAGAGAACGGAGCAGAAAAGAAACTGCTCTCTCTGGCATCCTCTATTACCTACTGCGGGTCCCCTCTGAGGCTACTACTGAGCAAGGGGATTCAGCCAATGCAAATGCAACTCCTGTTCCAGCCATGCTGCCACAGGGACAGGTCAGCGCCAAATGGCTCCTGTATCTGTGGAGAAGGAAGTTCCTTTCCTCCTGGATCCTTGACATTTGTAGGGTTGGGAGGGAGCATAACTCCTACACCTCCAGCTCCTCAGTCTCTCCCACCTGAGGCAATGGCTGCAGGTAAGCACCATGAGCGTAAGTGGAGCCTTCATCCTCCCTGTCCCCTTTCCAGAAGTTTCTCTTTAGGAGGAGACAGTCACATTACATAGAATCACAGTCTTTCTTAAATAGGAGGCATTTATTAAACAAAAGCACAGATGACAGACACAATCAAACAGACTTCCGCATAGCTTGGGTACCAACTTTATCTCTGGGCTGGTCTACACTGGGGGGGGATCGATCTAAGATATGCAACTTCAGCTACGTGAATAGCGTAGCTGAAGTCAAAGTATCTTAGATCGAGTTACCTACCGTCCTCATGGCGCGAGATCGACATCTGCAGCTCCCCATGTTGACTCTGCTACAGCCGTTCGCATTGATGGAATTCCGGAGTCGACAGGAGCACGTTCGGGGATTGATATATGGCGTCTAGATGAGACGCGATATATTGATCCCTGAGAAATCAATTGCTACCCGCCAATACGGCTGGTAGTGAAGACGTAACCTCTTCTGTTGCTTATCAGGGACTACAACCTCTCTGGGGGCTGGTCTACACTGGGGTCGGGGGCGATCTAAGATACGCAACATCAGCTACATGAATAGTGTAGCCGAAGTCGAAGTATCTTAGATCAATTTACCTGTCGTCCTCACGGTGCTGGATCGACATCTGCGGCTCCCCCTGTCAACTCCGCTACAGCCGTTCGTGCAGGTGAAGTTCTGGAGTCGACGGGAGCGCTTTCGGGGATCGATATATCGATCCCCGAGAAATCGGTCGCTGCCCGCCAATATGGAGGGTAGTCTAGACGTACCCTGGAATTCTATCCAGCACACAGAGACACCTAGTGGTTGAATATTATAATACAAATTATCACATTATTGCAGAGGAGATCTGGTCCATATTTTACTATGTTTGTTTCATGTGTTATATGTATTTACTCTTACTGGAGTCCGGGATTGGAGAGACAAACAGTGCAAAGGAAATTAATTTCCCATTTATCGTGTTTGTTTCTTCAGCTCACCCACACCTACTCACGGCTAACAAAATGAGTTCAAACAGCACTACTGCCCCCAGTGCCCTCACGACGACCGCTGCTCTGACTACTGCCACGCCTGGCTTCATCGATGGCATTATTAACAAAATACCTTGTGAGTAAATTAAAGTGGCAGAGTGGGCACAAGTGTTGGGTTCATCAGGGATTAATTTATTTGCTGAATTCATCTTGAGTCAACCATGCTTCCTCTTGGACTTACCCTTGATCTCACAGATGGCTGCCACCAGCCAAAGCTCCATGGCTGCCACCATAAGCTTTAAAGCCCTCAGCTCCCCCGAACCTCTGCAGCAGCCAGGGAGAGAGGAAGGTGTACCCTGCAGACTGAGGAGACTGCTCCTGGCCTCAGAGTCTACTGGTCCCTTCTCCCAACCAACTCTTTTGTCTTTTTCACCCCTCCAGCTCCACTTCATGGTGATTTGAAGTGAAAACTCAGAGACAGGATGGCTTAATGTGATGACTCTGTCCTAAGGACCAAGTTTGAATGGGGGCTTCCTTAGCCACTGGGCACCTTAGAAAGAGCAATGAAGAAAGGGAGAATTTAGGAAATGATGACAGAGCCACCTAGTGGCACCACACTTTAGGGTTGTGTTCGGCTGTTCAGCATAAGCCTGGTGCCAGGGCCTTGGCCAGGAAAGGGCTTGAACTTCTGTGGCCTGATTCCTGGGTTGTGCTGCACTCCAGTGGCAGTTTCTGATAAACTTTTAAAATGTAGGTAGTTGTTAACCCCACTAAATCTAAAAATGATTCGTACAATCAGCGTAGTGTTTATTTTGGGGTGGCAGGAGGAGGTGTTTAGCTGGATGTTTCTGATAGGAAGATCAGCCAGGAAAGAGTGAACAATGAGACCATGGAAACTGGTATCTTTAGGTTTCAGATTTAACAGCCTAGTGAGATGAACACAGTGGTTCATGGCTGTCAGAGAGTGATTGTTCCAGGCTGTCTCCGGACTCCTGGAGGCAATAGTGCAGCTGTTACATCCGGTTATGTTCTATACCTTTAGTTTTTTCAGCCATGAACATTTCTTTTTCCAAAGTGAAAGTTTGTATTTTGCAGCAAATTCCTGCATTAAGGGAGTCAACTCCCAGGCCAGTTCCATTGCTGCAGAACTGCAGGCGAAATTCAACCATGAGTACAAGAGCTTAGCAAAACTGATCTTTAGAACAAATATAGCTCAGCTGGGAGCCCACATATTAACCTCTAAATAACTATGAATTCCCACAGCTACAGTGCTGGTTCTGTCATGCTGACCTATACTGATTCCTCAAACAGAGGCATCTCTGCCACATCATTTAATGATGGCTGGGAACATAGCATGTGCCACTGCTGGATCTGATATTCACAACCCCTTTATCATAGAATATCAGGGTTGAAAGAGACCTCAGGAAGTCATCCAGTCCAACCCCCTGCTCAAGACATGACCAATCCCCTGATAGATTTTTGCCCCAGATACCTAAATGGCCCCCTCAGGGATTGAGCTCATAAGCCTGGGTTTAGGAGGCCAATGCTCAAACCACTGAGCTATCCCTCCCCCCTTTTACTACTGCTTGTTTTCTCCCAAACCCATGATGATCAGGAAGCACATAAAGGAACCTGCCAGGATATAAGCAGGTGGGATTTAAAGGACATGGCAGTGTTTGTGCAGGATGTGACACTCAATCCATCTCCATGGGGTTATTCTCCCCCTCCCCACCCTGACAGCTAGGGATGTTACGCACAGAGAAGATAAGGCCAGACTTTTCAGATGGGTGTGCCAAGCGTTAGACAATTCATTAATCCATATTCCAGCACATCAGTCACAGTGGCCTCATTTTCAGAAGTGCTGATCACACACAGCTCTGAGTTAGTTCAGGGGAGTTGCAAAAGCTCAACATCTCTGAAAATCTGACCACTTTTATTTAGACGTCTAAATGTGGATGTAGGTGCCTAACGTCCACGATTTGGTCCTTAAGTGATTTGCCCAGGGCTCAGATGATAACTCAGGAGTCCTGATAACATTCTCTCCCTAGAAACAGGTATTATCTAGACAGGCATGCCATTAAAAAGTGATCTAACCCCATTTTCTCTCTTTGTTTCCAAAACGGTGCAACAGTACCCAAATGGGCTCTCATCGCCATCGCAGTTGCGGCAGGCCTTCTCCTCATCCTCTTCCTCATCTGCATCATCAAGTGCTGCTGTTGCAAGAAGAAGCACAAGAAGAAGGAGAAACTCAACTTGCAAAACATCAATGGCTCCACCACTGCCAGTCTGGTATGCTCCTCCCATTGTCCCTCCTCTGCCTTACTCCACAGCTGGTAGATGCATTCAGAAGCAGCAGCATGTTCTAGTGAGCTGACCAACAAGGCTGGAGAGCCAAGAACTTATGGGTTTTGCCATGGAATCATAGAATATCAGGGTTGGAAGGGACCTCAGGAAGTCATCTAGTCTAACCCCCTGCCCAAAGCAGGACCAATTACCAACTGGGGCAGCTTCTGTTCAGAAATGATCTCAGGCTAAATTAGCAATGTGCGCTGCAGGCCAGAATGAGGATGGTTTAGCACAGATGTTTATGAAGAACTTCCCCAGCACCTGCCTGTCTGATGACTTTATGGTTCTAGTTAGTGCTATGAGTTACCCATTTTCACGAGCTCCAAATTAATCAGCTATGGAAACAGAGGAAGAAAAACAGAAGTACATGATGCAGTCTGTCTTTGAGTCTGGGAGCAGCCAGCATGAGAGAGATCTATGTGTAGTGTGGCAGAATAAGACGTACCAGCGTCCCTTTTTGGACTACTGCGGCTTATTGATGGAGCCTTGCATAATCCTGAGGTTGTCCTGATTTTTGTTTGCTTGCTTCACTTCAATGTGGCCGGTCTTCAGACTCGTATTCCCAGAATGTAATAGGGATCTTTTCATCATTTGTCACAATCTAAACATGACTTTAAAACAGTGATCTCCAGGACTGCATCACCCTGCAGTACAGTGTAATGAGCTTGGGGTTCACTCTTATCTGCTCAGGAAGGAGCAAGCAGCTTGGGCTGACAGCATCATCTCTGGAATATGGTGACATGGTTAGAGAACTGCATTGTTGCCCCTAGTCTCCAGCCATGGAGAAATCCCAAAGATTCCAGTCTTGAACCTTCATGAGCATTGTTATTTTGGAAGACATTCTGCTGTTTTCTTGATGTAGGTCCAGCCAGATATGGAAGATTTGGAGTCTGGACTCGAGAACGAGAAGCGAGGAAGGCTGCAGTATTCCCTGGAGTATAACTTCCGTAGCCAGGAGGTAGGACTCGCTACGCCAGGGTGAACTACTAGGAGCTCAAGGAAGTGGCAGGAAATGCGTTTTTCTTGCATGGTCAGATTCTTCTCCATCATAGGATTCCAAACCCTCTCCTTTCAGAGCCAGCTCTGCACCTTTTCCCCTTGCCCATCACATTTTCCACCCCTACACCAGCCAGCCAGCATGCTGATCCTCTGCTGTGCACACAGCTCCAGTTCCTCCCCTAAACCTATGGGCACAGCTGCAGATACTAAGTAGGTCCTAGCCCGCCAGTTGGCCATCGGGGTCCCTTCTGCCTTCCTGGCTACTGATCCATAACAGCACCTCCAACATTGCTTTCTACAACAAGCACCTACCATGCTTTTCTGTGTCCAGTTGCAACAGACTTTGCCTACAGCCACCTGGAAGGCTGTAAAGCCAAGCCAGCTCTCTCCCCTTACATGGAATAACCTTTTGCTGTTGATATTTTTCAGATGAAGGTTGGAGTGAAGCAGGCAGCAGATTTAAAGGCCATGGACAGTGGGGGGACCTCTGACCCATATGTTATTGTCTATTTAACATCTGATATGAGGAAGAAGTATGAAAGCAAGGTTTACCGGAAGACACTGAACCCTGTCTTCAATGAGACCTTCACCTTCCAGGTGAGAAACACTCTCAGCTACTTCCTCTCATCCAGATTGCTGCTGTAAATTGCTCTTGACTCACTGCTTGTGAGCTGAAAGCAGACATCAAATAGCTAGTGCTGATCCTGCACAGTGCAGATAAAGAGTGTGGCATGTACGAAAGCAAGGCAAACAAGTGAGCAAGAGGAGGACATGATCCTATTAGTGAGAGCACTGCTGCGCGTCCAACAAAATCCTCCTGCTTTGTGGCAGGAGTAAGGCCAAGGAGGAGAGACGCAGAAGATGAATGTGTCCTCAGGCCCACCCATTCTTACCCACACATTCCCTTTTATGCCCTGGATTCTTGAGAATAAAGAAACAGAGTCTGAGATTTTCTTACATTCATACTTACACCTTTTCCCCGTCACAAGGCGGCTCTGTCACTACCCAGTGTGCCACACTGCCTGGCCTGTTTCTTGCTCTCTTAACCACCAACACACACCAGATTGTTACCCTTTTACCACATGGCTATTTATTTTTCACTTACACAGTATGATAGAATGCATTGCAGGCTTATACAGTGGGAGGAGACTTCTACACGGCCATCTCTCCTCAGCTCAGGCTCACCCTCCAAACTTCCCCCAGCTCCTGTTCCTCCCACTTACATCTTCCCCATTACTGAGCCAAATTGCCTCCTTAGCCCAGCAATTACCGCCCCAAGGTCATTAATCCCCAGCAGAAACTGACAAATTGGCTTTAAGGAAGCCTGCACTCGTCCCAGTGCTGCAGCAACCAGGGTGCTACTCATAGTGCCCTGTCACACTCCCCTCCATTGCCCCCCTGAATCCCTCACTCGTGTGTGCTGCAGCACAATCAGTTTGCTCTCCTTGTTGTGCAGCACTATACACACACAGCTGCAGGACTAAAGCGTTGGTCTCCTGCACAAACACTGCTGTGTCCTGCCAGTTTCTTCTGCTGCGTCTGAGTGGGAAACGGGGACTTGTCACCTCTCATTGGCCCCTCCTGCAAATGATCCCGGTAACAAATCTTCCCTCCTTCCTTTGGTTTCCAGGACCCAGAGGTCCTTCCTGCTCAGGGCTTAGGGCCAGCAGAGCAGTGTGTTGGGAATCCTAGTGCTGAATGACCATGGAGGCTGACTCTCACTCTGGGAGAGGAGGAGAGCCTGCCCAGGCCCAGATGTGCCTTTTGCACAAAGGAGTGGCAATGGAGTGAGGGAAGCTCTGTTACAGCTCTGCTGCCCCAGACTAACGAGACAGAGTGCCAACAGAAGAGCACAACAGTGATATCATTAACTCCCCCACTGCAATTCCTTTCTCGTCTCCTCCCGGACAGATTCCCCAGGCAGAGATGTCCGAATCCACTCTGGTGATGCAGATCTATGACTTCAACCGCTTTGCCAAACACGACATCATTGGCGAGGTCCGGCTGCCTCTGGGCGACTTCGATCTGCAGCACGTGATTGAGCAGTGGCAAGAGCTCACTGCTGCCAGTAAGATGGAGGTGAGTATGCAAGTCAACCCCTGGAGTGAGGGGAGCAGCAAGTGGGCAAAGGGAAACTGAACCAGTGGCAAAATATCTCACAGATCTTACCATGGAAATCTTGATTCCACCACTTTCACTCGTGTTGAGCAGCGCCTCTCTCATCAGCAAGTACTTCTGCTGAAGTTCCATGGGCTAGAACTGTTGCAACCCTTACTCAATTGCACAGGGGCGCAAAGTCTGCCTGGTTGCTCAGATTTCCCCTCCACACACAGTGAGGAGAACAGAGGCTACTCCCTCCGCGTGCCCTGCAATGAGCCAGTAAGTGAGGAAGGGATGGAGAAGGGTGAAGAGTGCTGAGATGGTTGGTTACAGAAGCAGGATGGCTAAGCCAGGCAGTCAAAAGTCATGAGTCAGCACCCTCCTCCCCCTACATCATGAGATTTTTCAAAATAATAAACATTGGGTTCTTTTTATTTGTCTTGCTTTTTGGGCCATTAAGACTCACATTTTCAAGCTTTCCTCTTTAATCATGAGGCCAGAAGACTAGAAATGTACTTTTAAAAAGTTGTTTGAAAATGGAAATTCTCTTATGATGACAGAAGTCCAGGAGCTGGGATTTTAAGAAAAGTACCAAATATTATGAGACTCATGATATGAATCACAAGAATTGGCAATGTGGAATTGTTTCTGTTCTCTGGTTGGATGAAATGCTACTAACCAAAACAGTGTGAAATGCAAATGTTGAAGTTGACAGTCAAATCTACAGTTCAAAATTCATGCTGTGCTGCTTATTCACTGTAAATTATACCATTTATGTAATTAGAGTTACATAAAATAGTTACATAAGTTATGTAAATGAGTTCCATCAGTTATAGCATGAACTATAGTTTGTAGTCCTGGTTTTAATACTCCTAATTAACAAGTAGAAGTTTGCTATTAATTTTGTCTAGTTATAAAACTGGACAGTTTCTTGGTGTGTCTGAAGATTATTTGCAAATAGAGGGGGAAAAGGTAAAATTCAGTGAATACAAGATTAATTGACTTTGTGTTTCTAACAGCAAGAGCGCCTCGGGGAGATATGTTTCTCACTCCGATACATCCCCAGCACCAGCAAGCTCACTGTGGTGATCTTGGAAGCCAAGAAGCTCAAGAGGATGGACTCCAGTGGATTATCAGGTAAAGAGGAAGGGGCCACAATGATTATTCAGTGAGGGATTTGGGAGTGTGGTGCACACAAGGAAGGACACACCATGACGCTGCATTGACAGATAAGCTCCAACTGGACAGGTTTTCCTTAAACACAGGTCTATCTCTGCCCCAGCACAATTCAGGCTTGACTCCTATTGCTATAATGGGAGTGGAGATAAGACGGACAGAAATACAGAAGGTACCAATGGTATGAGTTGTGGATTCAAATTCAGCCTCAGGTAATGAGGATGAATGAGTTTGATAGTCTAGTTCCAGTTTCCAACACTTACACCATATATTTGCAAGAGAGATAAGGGGTGAGGTAATATCTTTTATTGGATCCACTTCTGCTGATGAAAAAGGTCACCCACCTTGTCTCTCTAATATCCTAGGACCAACATGGCTACAACAACACTGCAAACATATATTTGTAACACCGTTTGGTAAAAGCTTGTACAATAGGCAACTTCTGCATTTGTCTTCAGAAGAAGGGCTCTGGGGGCAACCCCAAACAGTTTGTGTGAGGACTTTGTGTCTGTAGGTGGAAAGGGCTCAGGATAGACCTCCTCTGTGTGTATGGGGCTGGGAGCAATTCTGTTCTGTGTTTAAAGGAACCCCCTAGCATATGAAGTTAGATCCCCCATGCCTTATGCCTCTCCTTTGCGTCTACCTCTCTTCCTCCTTTTGCCCCATCACAACCATTGTGAGGAGTAGGAAGGGCTGAAAGTTGGGATTCAGGTGCATTGGCAGAGCTGTGTGGAATTGCAGGAGATATCACAGATCAGGACTGAGGTTGGTTGGCTGAATTGTGGGGGAAGCCCAGGGCTGGGAAAGCAGGAGTTGCTGCAGGTCAGAACAGAGATGCACTGCCAACACTGTGGGCTACAGCAGCAGTGGGCCCTCTAGGTCAGGACTGAGGTGCATTGGCAAAGCCATGCAGAGGCCAGTTCCCAGGAAAGCTAGCAGAATTCTGAATGCCAATGGTCTATGAAGATGTTTCATGGGCAAGCTGCGGAAATCTTTGCACCAAGGGATGGCATTAATGATACTGGTTGGCCATGCCCTCCACTCCTTCCTACGTTCTCTTTGTTTCTCAGACCCCTTCGTCAAAGTGCAGCTTATCTTGAACAAGAAGAAATGGAAGAAGAAGAAAACAGGTGTCAAGAAGAGCACTTTAAGCCCCTACTTCAATGAGGCGTTTAATTTTGAGGTGCCTTTCAACCAGATCCAGGTAGGTTTCCCCAGCCAGGGAGAGCATTCAGAAACAGACAGCACCACTAGCAATGAACCCAAGGTCACTGGCTGTGAAGTGCCTGCTATAGCTGAGAGTACTGACAAAAAAAAAAAATAGTCCTGTTGGTGCCATGAGCTGCCATTGTGATGGTGGCTTAGTCTTGCTCAGTTGCTTTGCCAGGCTAAGGGAAATGAAGTGGTGTCTCCTACAACACAGGGGTCTCCTGCAATACAGACAGACATGGAGTTTGGAACTCAGGAAGGTGAAGGATTTGAGTGAGGAGGGGTGAGTGGCTTTCAGGTGCTGCCCCATCTTGGCTGATGCTGTCATCCTCAGAGGAAATCTTGCACCCCGGATTTACACTGGGGATGTGTAGGGGACCTTGCTGGTTGCATTTTTCATTCCAGATCCAGATACTGTATTTCTCACACTTTTCTGTAGCACAGCTGGGAGCAGGGGAGTGGTCAGGAGGTAACGGAAAGGAATGGGAAGCATCTCAGAGTGGGTTCTCCCTCTTCCCGGTGTGAGCATGACCCTCCCAGCCAAACCAGCTGAACCTCCAAGCCCTTCCCTTTCCAGGGGATAAGCATAAGCCAAATCCCAGTTCATGCTTTGTTTTCAAGAAGGGGTGGGGATGCATGCCAGTCAGTCAGTCTGTCCCATCAGCCCAACCCCAGTCATGGCTGGCTTCTTCCTCCTTTTAGACAGGGGCACTAAGCATGTAGGGTTAACAAACCCAGCTGCATCTGCTCTGCAATAGCCACTTAACTCTTCCCTGATTGATTTTATACACACTCATGCAGAGGCGTACATGCCTTTCCATAGGCAGCCCCAGCCAACCTGCTCAGGGGCCAGTGGTACATTTTAGGAGACAGAGAACATATCCCTCACAGAGAGAAGGGATTAAAACATTTTACAACGGCATCCCTATGGGAAAATCACCCTTTTCTTTCTAGCCATGCTCCCTCATTTTCTTTTCCTCTGAATCCTTTTGCCTGCCTTCTTCTGCTTCCTTTTCTATCTGCCCTCTATTGTCTTTATTCTCCCTTTCCATGCATCCCCTCCTTCCTTCTCTCTCTCACCTGTTCCATTTGTGCCTTCCCTCCAGAACATCGACTTGGTGATTTCTGTCTGGGATCATGACAAGGTGACCAAGAACCAACAGATCGGCAAGCTGTTCCTGGGCTGCAGAGCCACGGGCAACCAGCTGCGCCACTGGTCAGACATGCTGGCCAATCCCCGCCGACCCATCGCCCAGTGGCACAACCTGCAGCCGGTAGAAGAAGTGGACAACGCCCTGGGGCTCAAATCCCACTTCAAGCTGCCTCTGCCTGGCAAATAAAGGGAGGTTTCTATCTCTCTCTCCACTTGGGATCATAAGGAACCTGAGACAATGGGTGTGCTTGGATGGATGGTCTGGAGTGCCAAGGAAAGGCAAGAAGTGCCCAGCCTGGGAGAGTTGGGGGATTTTGCTATGAAAAATCTGTATCAATTAGATTTGTAGCCAAAATATAAGTGAGCAAGAACCAAGTTCCCCAGGCCATGTTGGGAGCTGGTCACTCATGCATCTGGCACCTTAGGGTAATGACAAGAGCTTTGAGAGCACCAGAACCTACAATCCATCCCCAGGATAACTATCCTCTTCGAGCCAGTGGAGGGAACTGGATGGAACATGTCTCTGTGCTAAATTTTGGGGTTGAGAGTTGATGCAGAGACGTGTACCCAAGGCAGGGTGGGTGGGGATCTGGAAACAGCCTGGCCTCGCGTGAGGAGGGGGATACTGGCAATGTACGGACACATGGAGTGGGTTATTTCCACTGTGTCTAGGAGAGAGAAATACATGCGACTGAAAATAATGCAATGATGACACTTCCTTTGACACAAACCTGCACAATAGCAACAACACAGTTCAATGGACTGGCACGGATGGATGGGCTGCTTCTTACTGGAAGGATCCAGGTGGGATGATCATCCATAATCATGTTTTACTCAGGGGGAGGGCATTCCTAGAAGGAAAGACATGATGTCAAGGAGTCTGGTCCTCAGACTGAGGGGCAGAAGGACAGACTTGCAGTCAAGGCACTGGAGACCTGGGTTAAATTCCCTGCTCTGCTACAGGCTTCCAGTGGACTTTAGGCATGTCACCTAGTCTCTCAATGGGAATACCAGGGCTGCCCTACCTCCTAGGCATGGGGTGGGGCACCCACTTTGACACAAAGGTCATGGGGCTATATACCTAGTTAGACAGACCTTCTGTGAGGATCCCGTCCTCAGTTCTAGGAGCCACTTCACAGCCAGTGAGCTTGGTGTGTGTCGGTTATGGTGTGCTCTCCCTACCTGGCTGGATGCTGCTGCTGTATTTAACATGGATTAACTCCCCTTGATTGCAGCAAATAGACACTGACAGGCTCCTCTAGTACTTCTGTGCCTTTCTCTTAGGGTATGTCTACACTACAGGATTATTCCGATTTTACATAAACCGGTTTTGTAAAACAGATTGTATAAAGTCGAGTGCACGTGGCCACACTAAGCACATTAATTCGGTGGCATGCACCATGGTCCAAGGCTAGCGTTGATTTCCGGAGCATTGCACTGTGGGTAGCTATCCCGTAGCTATCCCATAGTTCCCGCAGTGTCCCCCGCCCACTGGAGTTCTGGGTTGAGATCCCAAATGCATGATGGTGCAAAAACAGTGTCGTGGGTGATTCTGGGTAAATGTCTTCACTCATTCCTTCCTCCGTGAAAGCAACGGCAGACAATCATTTTGTGCCCTTTTTCCCTGTATTGCCCTGGCAGACGCCATACCAACCATGGAGCTCGTTTTGCCTTTCTGCATGTCACCATAATGTGTTACTGGATGCCGCTGACAGAGGCGGTACTGCAGCGCTACACAGCAGCATTCATTAGTCTTATACAAGATAGCAGAGATGGTTACTAGTTGTTCTGTACCGTCTGCTGTGCCATTGTAAATTGGGATGAGATGAGGTTATCAGTCATTCTTGTACGTCTGCTGCTGTCATGTGCCCCTGGCTGAGGTCGGCCGGGGTGCAAAGGACTAAAAATGGGAATGACTCCAGTCATTCACCTCCTTTATTTGTATCTATAGAGTCAGTCCTGCTTAGAATATGGGGGCAAGTGGTGCTAGAGAACCAATTACAAGAGAGCACAGCCGCTCTGTGTCAGAGTCCGCAGAAATGATGAGCTACTTGCTATCTTGGGGGTGCCCTGCAACAACCTCACTTAATTGCTTCCGTGCTCCCCAAAACCCCCTGGGCTAACATTGCAGTCCCACCCCCATTGTGTTGTATAAAGTAATAAAAAATGCAGGAATAAGAACACTGACCTTATGAGATAACAATCGAGGGGGAGGCCAGTCTCCAGCTGCTATGATATCAGGTAGGAGCATTAAACGGTTGGGGGGAGAGGAACCCAGCAATCCTCTGCTATGATACGTCAGTACAGTATACTGAATCTTTCTTTAGAGATGAAAAGGGGGGGGGGCTGATGGAGCCTCAGCCCCCAGTTGCTATGATGAAGACGGTTACTGGCCGTTCTGTACTATCTACCGGGAATGACCGAGAGTCATTCCTATTTTTACCCAGGCGCCCCTAGCCTACTTCACCTGAGGCCAGCCAGGAGCACTCACAGGATGATGATGAGGACGGCTATCAGTCCTTTTGTACGGTACCATCTGCCACCAGGGAAGGGCGGGGAGAGGATGCTGCTGTTAACTGCCGCTGCACCGTATCTACTAGCAGCATGCAGTAGACATAGGGTGACATTGAAAAAAGTCAAGAAATGATTTTTTTCCCTTTTCTTTCACGGGGGAAGAGGGGGGTAAATTGACAAGCTATACCCTGAGCCACCCTGGACAATGTGTTTGACCCTATAGGTATTGGGAGCTCAGCCAAGAATGCAAATGATTTTCAGAGACTGCAGGGATTGTAGGATAGCTGGAGTCCTTGGTACCCCCTCCCTCCCTCCTTGAGCCGTCCATTTGATTCTTTGGCTTTTCGTTACGCTTGTCACACAGCACTGTGCTGTGGCCTCTGTCTCTCATAGCCTGGAGATTTTTTTCAAATGCTTTGGCATTTTGTCTTCTGTAACGGAGCTCTGATAGAACAGATTCTTCTCCCCATACAGGGATCAGATCCAGTATCTCCTGTACAGTCCATGCTGGAGCTCTTTTTGGATTTGGGACTGCATCGCCACCCATACTACATGCTAGGCAAACAGGAAATGAAATTCAAAAGTTTGTGGGGCTTTTCCTGTCTACCTGGCCAGTGCATCCAAGTTCAGATTGGTGTCCAGAGCAGTCACAATGGTGCACTGTGGATACTGCCTGGAGGCCAATACAGTCGATTTGCAGCCACACTAACCCTAATCCGATATGGTAAAACCGATTTCAGCGCTACTCCTCTCATCAGGAGGAGTACAGAAACTGGTTTAAAGAGCCCTTTATATCGATATAAAGGCATCGTTGTGTGGACGGGTGCAGCGTTAAATCCTTTTAACGCTGCTAAAATCGGTTTAAAAGCATAGTGTAAACCAGGCCTTACTGAGAATGAGAAGCCCGCTCTCTGTGGGAGTGCAGTGGGGTGCTCCCAACACCCTGTGGCGTATTGCTTAGCACTGTGCTATTCAGTCTATAGCCCTGAGTGAAAAATGTGGCCGAGGGCTGCTTCAACGCTGTACACAAGCTTCATTATTGCTATGGTGAGGTGGATCGTGTGGACTTGGTGGGGCTTGGTGGGAAATACTGAGAGGTTGGGCAGGGAAAAGCCTCCCTCAAAACATGCTGGGAAGTGGGTTACCTCCCATGGTAGCCTCTGCTTAAAACAAAAATCAGCTGTCTGTCTGCCTGCCTGCCTACCTGCCTCCCTCTGAATGAGGAAAGACGCCTGGGTTAGCTCAAGCTAGAAAGAAAACTGCTAAGGGTGCAGTGCTGCATCCTTGGGGACATATCTCTCCTGGTCCTTGAGTTTGCATTTCAAGGGGCCATTCATTCTGGGGATTTTTAAGGGGTTCTTTGTTTTAGATTGAGACCACAGGTGAGTTTTACCCTGATGCCGTGGGACACCTCTGTCTGCCTTTGCCAGCCAGGTCTTCTACTGAGAGAAGACGGAATTGGCCAGGTGTCAAACCGCCAAGGGCAGCTCCAGACCCCAACACGCCAAGCGCGTGCTTGGGATGGCAAGCCATAGGGGGCGCTCCGCTGGCACCACGAGGGCGGCAGGCAGGCTGCCTTCAGTGGCTTGCCTGAGGAGGCTCCGCTGGTCCCATGGCTTCCCAGACCTGCGGGAGGTCCATCGAAGCCACGGGACCAGTGGATCCTCCGAAGGCAGCCTGCCTACCATGCTTGGGGCAGCAAAATGCCTAGAGCCGCCCCGGCAAACTGCATCTTGGCAAATGCTGTGGGGAACACTGAATACACTCTTACTCTGTGTGCATGTAGTGCCTAGCACAATGGGGCCCCCAGCTCAGCTGGGGATGCTAGGGGCCTCCATAATATGAATAATTCTTAATTGTAATAATTAAAAAAATCCCTGTGCTAGAAAAACATCAGAGGTACAGAGCAATAAAATCCAGAATGTTAAAACAGTTCACTCTGCCTTCTCCGCTGTGGAGAAAGCCATCTGGGCCACGTGTTTTCCTGGGGCAGCGCTGTTGACCTCAGTGGGTTTACACCAGTAGTTCTTACTGTAACCAAAGGGAATCAGGAACATCTGTCAATGGGATTTGTGCTCCTAATCCCCACAGGCACTTTTAAAAATCTTACAGTAAACAGTTTAAGGAGTCAGATCACTGTAAATGATAAAGTGAGAGAATTTAAAACAGAACAGTTAAATATCATATCCTCCTTTACTGACCTGCCATGCCAAATACTAAGAGGACAGGATTTGGGGCCAGATCCTTGGCTGTTTAACTCAGCGTCACTCCAGTGACATCAGTCAGTGGAGGATCTGGTCCCTGTAGCAGCTGTTGATGTTGCTGACTCCTACGGTGCACTCTCCACTCTTTGTTGGGCTCTAGGTTTCTGTGGTCTGGCGTCAGGTGCTGATGCAGAAAGAACCCACAACTTGGGGCTGATCACAGGGGAGGTGGCCTTGCAAAGTAAAGCACAGCATCAGTGTCAGCCATTGGAGACTCTCCAGACCTACACAACCTTCAGATGGCTGATGTCCTTACCAATGCCAGCATTGTACGGATTACATGAAAGCAGCCGTTGTGGAGGTTTGCGATGGCTATTGTTCTCTCATGTCCTGTGAAGCCAGAATGCTTTTGTTTTCCTTCAGGGCAGGTAATAGCCTGCCCTGAAGGATCCTCCAGTGCTGGGGTAAATCAGGGCTGTACTTTTGCAGCCCTAACTTGGACTAGGGCTGGGTGGCCCTGAATCATGGAACCCCCTCTCTCCAAGCAAAGCTAATTTTTTAGTTAATTTCCTAATTCTGCCAGGCACTCAGATGCCACGAACATGGGTGAGGAATAAGATTCTAAAGAGAACAGAATGTTCTCCATCTTCAGCTAGCCAGTGGCTGGCCCTAGCAAGCAGAAGAGCCGGCTGACTACTGATTGTTAATTGGGCTCCAGGTTTGATTCTCCAGCATAAATTAGAGCAGCCTTCAGGCTGCTCCAAACTATGCCAAGGACTGTTTCAGTAGCCTGTGTCAGCAGGACACAGATGCACGATGGCCACCTTCCCTTTTCTTTGGTCACATCACTGGGGGCCAGGGTTGAGTACTGGCATGGCAGCTATTACAATGGCTCTACACCATATGGGTATTTGCCTATGAAGAAGGAATCTTTTCGGTACCTGATCCTGCACTGTACTGCTACAGCAGAGCAGAACAGCTATAGCACATTGGAAAATTGAAGCCATCATCTCTGAACTTGGTCCCAAAAGCTTAAGGGAGTTTTAGGTGAGTCTAATTTATACCAGCATCACATATTGCCTCTGATTTTGGCTCTGTTTCTTATGGAGAAAGACCTGCAAGGACAAGCAACTTGCTTGCCTTTGGGGAGGAGAGAACTGAAGACATTAAAGTCTTTGATTTATAGGAGAAGAAAATTAAACTGAATGGCTCGCAGAGAGTTAAACAAATTCCAACAAGATGCAAAAAGCTGAGAAAAACTGTAATAGAGATTAATAACCTGAACTTGACTAAAAAAAACATTGTCCAGGATCCCTAATAAATGTTCTGAGTTTAATGCAACTTATTATTGAACAAGCTGGAAAAAACCGAGACAATCATTCTGAAACTGATGCAGCAAGTAGAGTGCGGCCTATAGTGAGCAAATGGAGTGAGTACATTTAATGAACTAAAGGGTAAAATAAATCAGCTGAGAGATGCCTGTAGAACTGACATGCAGCGAATTAAAGCCTCAGGCTTAAGAGACAATAAACTGGACTGTACCGAAGGTAACATTTATAAATGGATGCAGAGTTCAGAATTCATCTTGGAGTGGAGTGTTTAGGTCCATTCTATAGTGGGTAGTAGTTTCAGCTGGTACAGTGGCAATGGGACTGTCAGGGTCACTAAAGAAGGGTGAATCTGTGTGCCTAATTTCAAATTCCTTTGTAAATGTTGGCCTTGAAGGATCAAGTTGGCTATTACTGGGATTTTGTTCTGTTGACGAGGGTCTGAATAAAAAGCAGCAGAGGGGAGTGGAGAATAAAATACTGGTCAGTTTCCCAGCAGCAACAAAATCAGTGATGCAGAATCTCGGCTGATTCTAACTGTAACTTGCTTTATCTACACATGTACACCAGTCCTGGAACAAAGGTGGTCAAACAGCATGTAGGTCAATCCTTGCTTCCAGGAATTTCAGCCCAACAGCAGTGGCTGATTCCTAGGAAGCAACTCTGCCTCAAGAATTGACTATTCAGAGACAAAGATAATGAGCGAGCTTTCCTGCTGCTTGCCCAGCTCCCTCTCTCTTCAAGCTGCCCCTGCACAGAATCTTGCATAACCCAATCTAGCAACCGCACAGCATGTCTTCCTAGTAAAAATTTGCTCACGCAGTAAGAAAAGGAACTTAGAATTCTAAGTACATGAGCGCCACCATCTGCTATAACAATACTTACTGAGAAAAGAAGGTGAAAGATGGAGTGAAGAGCTGGGCAGTGTGAGAAAAAGCTACAGAGTGTTCAATTCAATGTTATCCCATGGTCATTTTGGGTCCAGGTGAAAACACCCTGTCACTGTGGACCTCTATGCCAGGTGAGATATGCTGCAGTGGGGAGGGGATGGGAATTCCAGGGTGTGACCAGGGAGAGGGTGTGTTTGAGGTATTCACTGTCCTTATTCCTCAATAGTTCTGTGGATACTGGCTGCAGGAGCTGAGGTCTTACATTGTAGAACTGGAACATTTGCCTCAGCTAGTGGACAAGCACTGAACTGGAGAAGGACAGGGCCTCCTCACCCTTTATTCAGTCTGTACTTGTTTCCTTGTGAAGGTAGCTTGAAGGAAGCCTCTGGTTCTGAGGCTTCAAACAATTGTCTGGCATTTTCCATGGATCTTCAAAAGTGAGGGGCATCTGCATGAGAATGGAAGGGAGCTGGTGCTGTCACCAGGACCAGATGGTCTTCATCCAAGAGTTCAGAAGGAACTCAAATATGAAATTACAGAACTACTAACTGTAGTTTGTAATCTATTGCTTGTACCAGATGACGAGAGGTTAGCTAACATAGTGCCATTTTTTTTAAAAAGGCTCCAGAGGCTATCCTGGTGATTGCAGGCTGGAGGTCTAACTTCAGGACCAGGCAAATTTGTTGACACGATAGTGAAGAACAGAATTATCAGATACGTAGATGAACACAATATGTTGGGGAAGAGTCAACATGGCTTTTGTAAAGGGAAATCATGCCTCACCAATCTATTAGAATTCTTTGAGGGAGTCAACAAGCATGTGCACAAGGGTGATCCAGTGGATATAGTGTAGAACTTTCAGAAAGTCTGATAGGGTCCCTCACCAAAGGTTCTTAAGTAAAATAAGCAGTCATGGGATAAGAGGGAAGGTACTGTAATCACAGATCCATGGTTAAAAGATAGGAAACAAAGGGTAGATAAATAATCAGTTTTTACAGAGGAGAGAGGCAAATATCTTTGGGGGACCCCACTCTGGACTGGGACCAATGCTGTTCAACATGTTCATAAATGATCTGGAAAAAGAGATGAACAGTGAGGTGTCAATGTTTGCACATGATACAAAAAGTTACTCAAGATAGTTAATTCCGGAGCTGTCTGTGAAGAGTTACAAAGCAATCTCACAAAACTGAGTGACTTCGCAACAAAATAGTGGATGAAATTCAGTGTTGATAAGTGCAAGTAGTGCACCTTGAAAAACGTAATCCCAGCTATATATACAAAATGATGGGGTCTAAATTAGCTGTTACCACTGAAAAAAGAGATCTTGGAGTCATTGTGGATAGTTCTCTGAAAACATCTGCTCAATGTGCAGCAGCAGTCAAAAAAGCCAACAGAATGTTAGCGACCATTAGGAAAGGGATAGATAATAAGAAAATATCATAATGCCCCTATATAAAATCCATGGTACACCCATACCTTGAATAATGTGTGCGGTTCTGGTTGCTCCATCTCAAAAAAGTACATATTAGAATTGAAAAAAGTATGTAGAAGGGCGAGAAATTGATTAGGGGTATGAAACAGCTTCCATATGAGGAAAGGTTAAAAAGTCTGGGACTGTTCAGCTTAGAAAAGAGATGACTAATGGGGGGATATGATAGAGGTCTATTAAATCATGAATAGCATGCAGGAAGTGCTATTTACCTCTTTCCATAACAAATGAACCAGAGGTCACCCAGTGAAATTAATAGGCAACAGGTTTAAAACAAACACAAGGAAGTACTTCTATACACAATGCACAGTCAACCTATGGAACTCCTTGCCAGAGGATGTTGTGAAGGCCAAAAGTATAACTGGGTTCCAAAGAGAATTAGATAAGTTTATGGAGGATAGGTCCTTCAATAGCTATTAGCCAAGATGGCAAATGATGTAACCCCATGCTCTTGATGTCCCTAAAGCTCTAACTGCCAGAAGCTGGGACTGGATGACAGGGAAGGGACAATGTAGTAATTGCTCAGTTCATTCCCTCAGAAGCATCTAGCATCTGCCACTGTCGGAAGACAGGATACTGGGCTAGATGGACCATTGGTCTGACTTACTATGGCCATTCTTATACAGGGAGGAGAGAGGGTTCTTTATACAAGGTAAACCCAAGACAGGGGAACTGAGCCATTTAACTGTGAGAGAAGAATTCAGTATCATCTCTGGCAAGTCAAACCACCTACCCTTTAGTTTTTAATGCACTTTTGAAGGATTTTTTTCTTCCTCTGTGTTTTGATGCTGTTTTCCACATAGCTTTGAGAACCTCGCAGTGCATTGTCCTTATGTTCTGGCTAGGTTCTTTTTGCTCCTGCCTGTTGCTGCTTGGAGCATGGCTCAGGGAGCTCATCTTCTTCTGATTTCTTCCCCCTGAACGTAAAGAAAAGGTCTCGTGCTGTGATGGAAGGATCCACCTGCCTGAATGAAGCCATGGTGGATGGTATCTTGGTAATGGGAGGTACGATGGCCTTGTGGTGATAGGCACCGACTTGCCCTCTTTTCCGTAGGTGCTCGACCCCCCCTGACCCCTTCTCTGCCCCCATTCCATTTCTTTCATGAGGCCCGCCCCTGCCCTGCCTCTTTCCACCCCTTACCTGCCCCCATTCCAAAGTTCCTTCCCCAACTCTGCCCCTTCCTTCCCCTATTCCAACTCCTTCCCCAGATCCCCACTCCAGCCCCGCCTCTTCCCTTCCTCCTCCCCTGAGTGCGTCACATTCCCACTCCTCCCCGCCTCCCAGACCATGCAAACAGCTGTTTTGGCAGCGGCTGGGTGGGAAGCGCTGAGAGGTAGGTGGAGGAGCAGGGAGGGGGGGATTAGGGGGAGGTAAGGTGGAGGGATGAGGGGGAGGGGAGCTTGGCTGCTGGTGGGTGCAGAGCACCCACTAATTTTTCCCCGTGGGTGCTCCAGCTCAGAGTACCCACAGAGTCGGTGCCTATGCTTGTGGTTAAAGTAGCCACTTGGTACTAAGAAGGGCTGAGTTCTTATCCTGGCTTGGCCTTAGACCCTCTGTATGACCTTGGGTTAGTCATTTGATTTCTCTGTACCTCAGTTCCTCATCTGTAAAACAAGAATGTTAATCCTTCCTTTCTAACAATCAAAAATATGTTTCTAGTATTTGGAGATTCCCCAGACAGAAAACAATACACTACACTCCTACTGTTACTCTTAGTTAAATGGTAGGGAAGGAAATGTTCTTCTCCAGCTTTTAAAAAGGCACCTCAAACTCTCTAATCACTCTCTCTGGCCAATTTCTAAGGTCTCTGTCCATGTGATATCTACCTGCCATTGTATATTAGTGCTAAACCATGCAGTCATAGAGTCAAATTAACATAGACTTAAACTACACAAAAACAGCTCTCTTGAGAGGAGTCTTTGAAATTCTGATGGACAGATAGATGCTCAACCAATGTGCCACTTTGCTAGTTGCATGTCACACACCCACTGGTCACAGACATTTTTTAACTATGAGCTCAACCCTGGAGAAATTCAAGCAGCTTGAGAGCTCTCTGGAGTCCCAGCCTGCAAGCTACACATGAGACAGTGTTAGGAAACAGATAGTGTTCTCCAGGGGAGTAACAAATCCCATCTCTGACCTCTGCAATGGAACAAGCTTTACTACACAAGGAGAGAAATCGGCATCGCTCAGTCTTTTGGGGCTAATCCGTTCCAGGGCAAAGGGGAGCAGTATAAGGGCTCCATTTGCCTAAATCAGGGGTAGGCAACCTAAGGCATGTGTGCCAAAGGCAGCACGTGAGCTGATTTTCAGTGGCACTCACACTGCCCGGGTCCTGGCCACCGGTCCATTGTAATTTAATTTTAAATGAAGCTTCTTAATCATTTAAAAAATCCTATTTACTTTACATACAACAACAGTTTAGTTATATATTATAGACTTATAGAAAGAGTCCTTCTAAAAATGTTAAAATGTATTACTGGCACACGAACCTTAAATTAGAGTGAATAAATGAAGACTCAGCACAGCACTTCTGAAAGGTTGCCAACCCCTGGCCTAAATCCTAACTTGTACCCAGCTGCCCAATAGCTTCTATAGGCCTCGTGACAACCAGGGAATACACAATGTGTAGAACTCCTCCTGGGCCTGCCTGGGGCTCTTGCAGGGGGTGAATATATGTGTGTTGGGGGAGGGTTACCGAGCTGTCTCTGCACACGGCAGGAAGGGCCTCCTACAGGAGGGAGGACTAACTGAGGGAAGGAGAATGCAGGGCAATCCCTGAACTTTATCCTGGAATCAGGAGCGGCGCCAGGGTTTTTGGCGTCCTAGGTGCAGGACCGGCTTGCCAGTCCGGCGGCTCCGGTGGACCTGCCACAGGCATGCCTGCGGATGCTCCACCAGAGCCGCGGGACCAGCAGACCCTCCGCAGGCACGCCTGCAGGAGGGCCACCAGAGCAGTCTGCTGCCCTCCCAAATCCTGGTGCCCTAGGCGATCACCTAGGTTGCCTAAATGGAAGCGCCGGGCCTGCCTGGAATTACTGGGAATTTTTCCATTGATATCAGTGGGAACAGGATCAGGCCTGTGAAGAGAAGACCAGCAGATTGCACAGAGCTCACTGGATGAACAGAGCCAAAGTGACAGGTGGAAGGTAGTTCAGTTAGTTAATATGGGCCATACAAATGCAATCAAACAAGGCATTTATGGTTCCCCCTGTGTTTAAAGTGCCTCAGAAGGATTGGTGCAAGGTTCCTGAGCTCTGCCTCCAGTACAGCTATCCCCTTTGGGAAGAGATATAGAGTCAAATAATTTGAAAATGCTAGAAAACTGTGGTGTTCTCCATAGGATTTAAAGCAGGGTTAAAAGTCTGAGCTATGAATGTTCAGGTCTAAGGGAAATATTCCTTCAAGAAATCTCTGTTAATCTCACTGAGACACCTGCACTGAGAAATTAGCTGAATGCTAAACTCAATGGGGAATTGCTACACAGAAATCACAAGGTGCTAAACCATCTGAAAAACCAATGTACCTGAGAAACACTGATCAGTAAGGATACGATTCTATCATGGAAGTCATGGATTCCGTGACTTTCCGGGACCTCTGTGACTTCTTCTGGGACAGGGCTATAGCAGCTGTCAGCCCCGGGTAGTCAGAGCAGGGCTGAAGCGGCAGCTGGGGTTGGGTCAGCACCTCTGGGGCTGAAGTAGCAGTGGTCAGCCCCTGAAGCAGGAGCAGTAGCAGGGCTGGAGCAGCTGTGGGCAGTCAGCCCTGCTGCTGCCAGAGCAGAAGCAGCAGTCCCCGGACTGCTGGAACAGCGGTCAGCCCTGGGCCCGCCGGAACAGCAGCTGGGCAGAATCTTACCCTTACAGATAAGAAATATAAGCTCTTTTGGGCAGGGAGGATCTTTTTGTCTTGTGTTTGTACAGCACCTAGCACAGTGGGGCCCTGGTTCATGGCTGGGGCTCCCAGGCGCTACTGCAACATAGATAATAAATATTCCCGGTATTTGAAATCATTGATGCTTGCACCAAGCTCGAGCAGTTCATAGCCTGGAGAGTGAAATTTTAGAGCTAACAGATGCAAAGGACTCTTCTAATGCATTGTGAGCCAAGTACAGTACAGAGAGTTGCTGTATAAATGTGCATTACACTGTTCTGCCATTGTGCCTCTGTTATCCATTGCTGTTCTAGTCTCCTTTCCCCCCACAAGTTCTGTCAATACCACTCAGTCCCAGACTGCAGCAGCCAGTTATTCCAGCCCTGGCCTTATCTTTAATAGAATCTGCATGTCATGCCAGACTCTGTGGTTTTTGTAAAGTGACCTAACCTCCATTAGGGACGTGGACGAGGCCAAATCCTTCCATTTGTTCCTCAACTAGATTTGATGCTGTCTCCCTGCAAGTTAAAAGCTGATAGCTAATGCACTGACCCGCTGTGTCATCCCTGTTGGAGCTGTCAGGTTCTAACCCCTAATGACCTCTTTAGTCCTGTCACAAACCTGTTTCATGAGAGCCTTAGGTAAATGAGAGCAGATAATGGAGACCACAGTGTATTCCGCCACCCCAGCAACTCCCATTCCAGTGCGTTCTATTCTCAAAGTCATGGGTGAGACCGTTTTCTCTCTCCTTCATCCTCCACCCTGGCCCTTGTTTTTTCAATTTCTCAGCTTGGAAGTCACCAGCCCTAGCCCTGCGCTTATCCCATAAATGGTCACAGTGAAAGCAAAGTCCCCTTCTCTCTCCCCCCACCTTTTTATATTTTAGACTCTCCTCAGTAGGTGGATTTTGCTGTCAGATGGAGAGTGGAGGAGAGTGTGGGAGCAGGTGGGGCTCACTTTGGTAGGCTGGCGGTGCCTGTGCTCATGGCAGGGTGATGTCTACTGGGGGCATCTGTAAAGCAGACACCCCCCTTCTATAGCTCTTAGCTATGGGTGGGATTGGAGAGAGCTGCCAGAAGAATCAAAGTAGGAACTCTCCAGACGAGAAAGGAACAGTAATGGAGGGTCAACAGGGGTCTCTCTGAATATATGTGTCCCCCACTCTGTTATAGACTTGTCTCTGGTATAACAACTTCATTTAGAGGCAAGGCTCCTGGGGCTCCATTAAACTCTGTTAAAAGCTTCTCACTGTGTCTTCACTTGCTTTGCTTGTAATGCTCCCTCCCACCCAGCATGTCAAGCTGGTGAGAATACTGTTCTGAAGACAGGAATGCTGCAGGTCTGCTTGCAGAGCGACCTGCACTGGGGCTCAGAGGGCAGAAGCTGTCTCCTTCTGCAGAGCTGGATGAGTGCAAGGGCCTCAGCCAGAAAGTACAGGGCTGAGGGCAAGATGTCAAAGTACGGTCCTCTTTGTAGTCCCACCCAAACTGTCCTCGCCTCCCCACTGGCCTGCCTCCTTCCCCTGTAGGCTCACTTCCCCATTAGATTTATTCCCCTCCTCTCCCAACACATGCATTCTGAAGCTTTTATTTCAGCCCCAGCCAGAGATCGGACTCACTCACCCATTGCTCAAATTACCCTTTGCACCTCCTGATGAGCTACCCACTCCTACCCATGCTGGGACCCAGACGCATGAGTACATTCATCCAGGTACCACAGCAAACAGTCAGCCAGACATTCGCTGGCTCTTGATTCTCATTTCCTAATTCCTGTGCTTGGGGGACAGGTGGGCATAGCAAAGGTGGCATTCATCTGTCTTGGAGCTGCTTGTATTCTGGAGAAACAGAGGGGAGCTGGAGAGTAGGGCACTCCAGCCACACCCTAGACCTGCCCCCTATACTAGAGACTGGTAGAAAGACTTTGTCTATGTCAGCATTAGTAGAACCCAGACCTGGGCCCACTGACTGCAGTGGGGCTTTGCTACTGTAAATCCAGAGGCACTGAGAGCGGATTCCAACCCTTACTCTGGAAAAGTGAGATGCTTTAAAAGTAAAGTTTACTGTAACCTGCTCTGCACATTCCTTCCCTCCCCTGCCATCTGAAGCTGAGCCATCCTAGGGGGACTTATTGCTCATAGATCGTGAGACACTGAGAACTGTCTTTTCTCAGTTATACCACGCCACCCTCTTTCCAGCAAGGACCCTGTGAAGCACTCAGCTGCCTCTCTGGATCCTAGGCTGTGACGCATGGCTCCATCGAGAGAGCAGTATCCAGGATACCCAGAACCAGCAGAGCCAGCCAATCGCAGCCTCTGGGAAGTCAGTTCCACAGAGGAGCAGACCCTTCATAACTGATTGAGCCAAGCCTGTTCATTTCACGGAAACCAGTGGTACTGAAGTTAGCCAGGAGTGTTAAGAGGAAGAGACAGAACAGCTGAGCGCCAGTCGCTGGTGATGCCGTGTAGCACTGCTTGATTTACAAGGGCACATCAGGTAAGTAATTCTGTAAACTTTGTTTCAGCAGCTCTTGCTCGGTGAAAAGGAGAAACACCGGCAGGATCCATCTCTGTACTTTATGCTGTAGTATCTGAATGCCTCATAGTTAGGGTTGCAGGTTTGTCACGGTGCAGAAAAAGTGATTGATATCAGGATTTCTTGGATTGTCTGTGACTTCCAGCAGGAAGGCTTTAGGGGGGTTGCTGGTTTGGTGTGGAGAGGAGGACCAGGGGCTGAGGTGTCTGGGAGCCCTTCCCTCATTCACCCCACAGCCGTGGCTCCTGGGTCCCACTGGCTGGGCCTGGCTCCCTGCTCTGGGTTGTGATCTGGCGCATGGGGATCACAGCATCACCCACTCAAATTTGGCGGCATGGCCCCTCTGTCATGACAGAGGGGCCATTGTGCCACACCTGAGCAATGCTGCGACCCTGTGCACCAGGTTGCAACATACAGAGGGAGGAGCCTTGGCCCAGCTCTGCAGGACACAGGAGCTGCTGCTGCCCATGTCCGGGGTGAGTGTGGAGCAGGCTTTCTCCTCATCCCTCCCCCCTCAGTTGTGTCCCTGGAGTCTCCCCTCCTCATCACGCCAGGATAAGGTTGTGGTGCCGGGGTGAATGGCGCAGCTGTGGGTGGTCAGTCCCCCCTCATTTGTGGATACACTTTTTATAAAAAATCACGGAGCAGATGCTAAACCCATGACTTTTACTACATTTACCATGACTGCTCTGTGATTTTTGATTAAAAAATGCTGTGACAAGTCTGCAGCCCAACTCAGAATCGTTAATGGATTTTATCCTTATCCAGTGAGGAAGGGAGGTATTAGTCCCATTTTATAGACAGGGAACTGAAGCACAGGATAGATCAAGTGAATCGCCCAAAGTCACACAGCAGGTTCATGGCAGAGCTGGGAACTGAATCCTGGTATCCTGATCCCTGTTCATTAGGTCATCCTTCACACCCCACAGCTCCATCTGGTTAAAACAAGCTAGCCAGTGGCCTTTGCAGCTGTATTAGCAATGTAAGCAGAGTAGCATTTCAAAATACTGATCTCAGTGAGGGCGAGTGAATGTGCTAAGTGTCTTGTGGATTGGCCAGAGAAAGCTGCTGGAATTCTGCAATGTTCTGATCTAATGCTTCTTTACAGGGAGAATTTGATCTGGTGTGAGATGGCAAGAGGTTCTGGGCTTTGTTCAGAAGGGACACTTTGACCACTATTAGCCCCAAGGGAAAACTTGATCACTACCCAGCTGGACACTGCTTGATATTCTTAGAACTGTACAGAGACATTCCTTGGAACTAAGGAAAATGACTAGCTGCAGATTTCATTAGAACATGACTCTGGAGAGCAAATTATGAAAGATGCATCTGCAATTTGGAGTTCATGAGAGATGGAAGTGCTCAGCACCTTGTCAGGATTTGACCCTGACTGAGAGAAGATGGTGAGGGTATCCCAAAGTTCTATGGCTAAATGTTGAAACTGGCTGTACAATCCCTGCGAGCTGGCTACAAATTATACCTTGGTACTTTGAGCTCAGCAGAACAGTATTTGCTTTCAGTTGTACAGACAGCTGCATTGTACACGCATATTGATTTGACATTTATTAAAATACTCTGACTGTGATCAGTTTTGCAAGGAAATATTATTTTCCTTTCCAAAAATTTAAGTACCTGATGGGCTTATGGAAAGCCAAGAGGAAACTGATCACAGTCAGAGTATTTTAATAAATGTCAAATCAATATGCATGTACAATGCAGCTGTCTGTACAACAGGCTCTTTGCAGAGGTGAAAGTAAGCTGGTACAGTCCGGTACGGCGTACCGGCAAGAGCCAGTACAGTGTGCTGGACTGCACCAGCTTCCGTGGCAGGGATTTAAAGGGCTCATAGCTCCCACGGCTGTGGGCAGCCCAGAGCTCTTTAAATCCCGCCCGTGGCTTCGGCGGCCAGGCTGGGGCTGGTTTTTAAAGGGCTCAGAGCTCCCCGCAGCAGCAGGAGCTCCAGGTCCTTTAAATTCTGGCTCCAGCCCAGCAAGGCTCAAGGCTCCCTGCAGCCGCGGGAGCCCTGGACCCTTTAAATCCCGCAGTGGGGATTTAAAGGGCCCGGAGCCCTGGGCCCTTTAATTTGCCCCGGGGACTCCCAGCCACCTCTGCAGCTGAGAGCCCCCGGTTGATTTAAAGGTCCTGGGGCTCCCAGCCGGTGCACTAGGGCCTTTAAATCTTGAGAAGCCCTGCCTCTTCCGGTTGAGGCCACACCTCTTCTGGATGAGGCCACACACCTCTCAGGACTCCAGCAGTACCAGTAAATCCTGTAAGTTACTTTCACCCCTGGCTCTTCTACAAGCGTTAATGGTCTGGGTAACAAAGGCAGTCAGGAGTGGATTAAAGTAAGAGTCTGGCCTTATGTCAGAAGAAGGATGGACCCACCTGGAAGACAGAGCAGTAGTACAGTGCACAGATGTTTGCTGCAGGCTGGCACCTGTTGGGACAGGGATGGACTGCCTCAGTTGGGAGGAAGATCAAGGACACTGGATTGGGAGGAAGACAAGTCTTCTGAGGGGCTGGAAGAAGCTGTCTGTTCCTGTAAGAGGAAGCCAGGAGATGGGGCTGTGGGGGAGATATAGTTAGCGGCAGGGCTGGCTCAGGCTTTTTGCTGCCCCAAGCAGCTGGGGGGAAATAAAAAAGCTGTGATCGGTGTCACTTCGGCAGCAGTGGGTCCTTTGTTCCCAGAGAGACTGAGGGACCCTCTGCCGGAGACCCGGACGTGCCGCCTCTTCTTATTGGCTGCCCCAAGCACCTGCATCATTTGCTGGTGCCTGGAGCCGGCCCTGGTTAGGGGAAGCAAAGCCCATTTGGCCAAGCTGCAAAATGTGAACCTGGATTTAGAACACTGTAAAGTTTGAGGTGTTTGGATCCCAAGGTAGGGAGTGGGAACAGGCTCAGCCCATTGGAGAGAGAGGAATAACTTGCAAAACTGCTCTCTGCTTCTGGCGCTGGATTTCTAATGCCATTATAGGCCTGGGTTTTCTGCATCTGGAGTTTTGGTGTGAACGTGTCTCTAGCCACCCTAGTGACAGTTGTAAGACTCCTTTCGCCCCATACAGACTGATTTCACCAGGACTGGAAGGCTAGGGGGTTATGGAAACAAGGCTGTGTTGGCACTGGAGAGTTTTGCATGTGGAATTGCCTAATATCTTAGACCAGGGGTTCTCAAACTTCATTGCACCGCGACCCCTTTCTGACAACAAAAATTACTACATGACCGCAGGAGGGGGAGGCCAGAGCCAAAGCCCTACTGCCTGAGGTTGGGTGGGGGCAGGGGTCAAAGCTGAAGGCCAAGGGCTTCAGCTCCAGGTGGGGGGCCTGTAACTCAAGCCTCACCACCCAAGGCTGAAGCCAGTCCTGGCAACCCACTTTGGGTCCTGACCAACAGTTCGAGAACCACTGTCTTAGACGCTATGACACACAATTTCAAAAAGATATGCCTCCTCCATGGGACTTGCATATTCTGCTGGAGTTGGTCACACACAATGCTGGGCTGTCTCACGTGGACGCCTGTGAAACAAAAGAGCCAGTTCTAGTGGAACTTGCATCTCCATGCTGAAGATTCCTGCCGTGTGACAGCATAGAATCAGAGAGGTGTCATGCAGTCATGTCCCATGCTATGGGAGGCTCCAGCATGCTGTACTGTGAGGAGTTAAAGAGAGCCACATTCACTGATATTTAAATTTCCCCTGAGCACAGGCAGGCTTCCAGGGCTGAATCCCAAAATCCCTCATTCAGTTTACACTTGGACAAATCTCCCACAGAGTTCAGGATCATTCAGGATCTGGCTATTCCTAGACATGATAGGAGATGGACTGTTAATAACTTCAGTCCAGTTAATTTTACCTCTGTTCCACATGAGAAACCTCGTTAAAATGGTAGGTTATTTAGGGGATTCATAGCTTCCAAGGCCAGAAGGGACCATTTTGACTATCTAGTTTGATGTCTTATATAACAGAGGCCATAGAACGTCCCTAAAATAATTCCTAGAGCAGATCTTTTAGAAGAACTGTGATTTTAGAAGAATAGTGATTTTAAAATGGTCAGAGATGGAGAATCTGCCACAACCCTTGGAAAGATGTTCCAATAACAGGCTAAGAAACAGGGCGCTCTTTGTGAGGTCCCCTCAGCTGTGGAATTCACTCCCTCCCTGATCTGAAATTGACCTAGGCCTGGTTTACACTACACAGCTTGAAGGAAGCCACCTTAAGTCAACTTGTTAATGTCTACACTTCCGGGTCCTTTACGCCGACCTAAGTCATCTCTAATGTCGACTTCTGTAATCCACCTTTCCGAGAGGTGCAGCACTTAATTTGATTTTGATGGGTTGACTGCGAGGTAGCGCAGATGCAGCATTGTGTAATTCGACTTGATTGGCCTCCAGGTGGTGTCCCACAATGCTCATCTGTGCCCGCTCTGGAGATCATTCTCAACTCTGCTGCACTGCAGCCAGGTACACAGAAAATAGTCCCTCCCCAGCTAAACGCCAGGAATTTTTGATTTCCCATTTCCTGTTTGATCAGGATTGGAAACATGTCAGCTTGAGCACAGCTGATCATGGAGACTACATGCCTCAAATGCGCTCCAGACTGGTCTGCACAGGAGGTTGTGGATCTCATCGCTGTGTGGAAAGAAGAGTCTGTGCAGGCAAAGCTCCAATCCAGCAGAAGAAATGCTGACATCTAAAGATCGCTTGTGGAATGGGGGAGAAGGGGTACACAATGGACACACAGCATTGCCGTGTGAAAATAAAAGAACTTCACCAAGTGTACCAGAAGGCAAGGGAGGCGAACAGTCATTCCGGTGCTGAACCCCACACAAGCTGGTTCAACAACGAGCTACATGCAATTCTTGGGGGTGACCCTACCAGTACCCACACAAGCAACATAGACACCCCATAGGTGTGTTAGTCTAGGGACAACAAGGATGACAATATGGTGGATAAGGAAGAGGAGGAGGAGGAGAATGGGAGACTGGCGAGCGGTGGATCCATTCTCCCTGAGAGCCAGGAAATATTTTTGACCCTGGAGCCCTGTGGGTTGCAGGACTTCATGGTGGCCAATCATGATGCTGGGGAAGGCACCTGTGCTGAGTATACAATTACAATCAAAGTCCAGTTAAACAGACCCCAGTTCCTAAAGATGCACGTGTCATGAACCTTTCCTGACCATCCTATGTTGATGTTGGTGAAACACCCCCTGTGATCCACCAGCACTTGCAACACTATTGAAAAGTATCCTTTTTGGTTTATGTACTCTTTGGCAAGGTGGTCTGGTGCTAAGATGGGGATATCCATGCCATTTATTGCCTCACCACAATTAGGGAACCCCATCGCAGCAAAATCATCCAATATGTCCTGCATATTTCCCAGACTCACTACCCTTTGTAGCAGAAGTTAATTAATGGTCCTGCACACTTGGAGCATAGCAGCTCCCACGGTTGATTTAACTACTCCAAATTGATTCCCCACTGACTGGTAACTGTCTGGTGTTGCAAGCTTCCAAATAGCGATCACCACTCGCTTCTCCGCTGTCAGAGCAGCTCTCATTTTTGTATTGCTGAACCGCAGGGCAGGGGAAAGCTCGGCACAAAGTTCCTGGAAGGCGGCCTTTGGCATTCAAAAGTTCTGCAGCCAATGCTTGTCATCCCATACCTGCAAAATGATGTGGTCCCACCAGTCAGTGCTTGTTTCATGGGACCAGAAACGGCGCTCAACAGAGTGCAGCTGCTCTATGACTGCCAGCAGCAACTGTGAATTGTTTTTTTCAATGGTTTGCAGCAGGGCTGCTTGCAGGACATCACTATGTTTCATGCGGACCCTACTTTGGCTCTGTTTGAGATGCTCACAACAAGAGTGCACAACTGAGCAGCCTCCATGCTTCTGGGGTTATGGCGTATGTGCGGCGGTTTAAAGGCGTGAAAACCATTGGGTTGTTTGCCACTGGTAAGAGGGAGGGAGGACAGTGCATCATGGGATGCCAACACAATGTTCTCCTTCTCTCCTGTGACAATGTTTGGTCCCATAAGGCATTGCAGAAACTTCCCAAAACATATTGCGGCAAGTTGCACTTTGGGATAGATACCCACGATGCACTGCTTTGTGCATCAATACAGGCACTGCTAGTGAGGACACACTCCATCGAGACAATAAGCCTGGTGTGGCCACGCACAATCAACTTAATTCAGAGGCTCGAGGTCGAATTAGATAAAGTCAACTTAATTTTGTAGTGTAGACAAGCCCTTATTTTGACACCATCAGGGCATGCCGCTAGGCTCAAGCTGAGAGAGACTGGGAGAGCTAGCAGGAAGCCATAAAGATTGGATCTGTGTTCTTGGCTACTGTCTTATGATTCATTTTAATTGGTTGGAGGGGGGTACCTAGAGAAGCTTGTTTATTGAACTGTATTTTTAAAATCTGCCATGGAGCATCTAGAGCAAAGGCTGGAATGTATGTGTTTATACAATTTAGGAGAATGTTCCCTTTCTTTGCAGGAGTTCTTACCCCATCCTTGCCACAGGCTAGAGAAGTGAGCCCAGGACTGGGAGTCAGGAACTCACAAATTATAATCATCTATGCCTGTGCAAAGTGGCTGTTAAGCGTCACCAGAACAGCCTGCCATTCTGTCCTTTCTTTGCACAGGTGTTAATTCGTACATAAAGTGCAAGGCAGTGGAGAACTGGGGCCTGAGAGTGTAGAAATATTGTGTGTGTATGTAGAGGTTTTGTGAGAAACAAATCAAGGATTGTTATTCAGTTACAAGTGCATGCTACAGTGTTCCACTACTTACAATGAGTCACATATTTATTTTATTATTTTGAGTTAATTATGTGTATGGATATACTTACTAGGGGTAGAAGAATGAAATTAATAAAGTGCACAAGTAAACTGATAATACATGTGGGAACCCTGGGCAACAGGGGCTGAGATGGTGTTGCCAACTCCCATGATTTTTATCACAAGTCTTGTGATATTTCCTGTTGTTTTTTTAAAGCCCAGCACCTGGTGCTGAGAATCTCAGCTTTGTTTAAAAAAAAAAAAAAATTCTGGCCTTCATGTTTGTGGAGGAAAACCTAGACAGTGTGAATTGAATGTATCCTAGAGGTTGAGAAACCAAAAGAAAAAGAATCCAAAATGCATTTATTTAAAATCTCATGATTTTTAAGCCAATGGTTTAGGGGGTCTGACTCATGTTTTGACGGACTGGGGCTGGCAAAACTGCATGAGCAAAAGAGCAAACTTGTCTGCATCATAAATACTTATTAACCAGTGTTGTGAACTCTAATGATTTTATGGTGACTTTCATGATGTTGGGTGTTTTTTTCTCTTTTTTTATTTAACGCCTCAGCTCCTGGACTTATGTGATTAAGTGAAAATCTGAGCTTTAATTAAAATAAATAAATAAGAACTAAGTTTCTGTCCCTGATGGTTGCAGAGAAGAAGGTTAAACTTGAAACCTAATGGCTCCTAAAACAGAAGGCAAATACCCACCGCTCCTGATTTTCTTTTTAAACCTCATGATTTTAAGTGACCTCATGGATTGGCATGGGGGAGCTGGCTCATGACTGTGTTGCTTGGGGTTGGCAGGACTCTGGTAGTAACAGCTCCCATGATGTGGTGAGGAGTGGCTAGAGCCAGGGCTGACTCCAGGCACCAGCCCAGCCAGCAGGTGCTTGGGGTGGCCAATGGAGAGGGACGGCATGTCCAGCTCTTCAGAGGCGGGTCCCTCAATCCCTCTCCGAGCAAAGGACCCGCCGCTGAATTGCCACCGAAGACTGAAGCTGCTGCAGTAAAGCTGATTGCGATCACAGCTTTTTTTCTTTTTGTTTGTTTGCTGCTTGGGGTGGCAAAAACCCTGGAGCTGGCCCTGGCTAGAGCACTGGCCAGTCTCTTCAATGAGAGTAGGGTAACCCCATGTTCCTAAAGCATCAGGGCCACCCACGATCCTGGTATTAGGGGCTTTATCTTATATATGCAACTATACCCCCTCTCCCGGAAAGAAAAAAAAAGAAAAAAAAAGGTGTCCTGATTGCTATTAGGTCACCCTGTGAGAGAGTGGCACTGCAACAGCTCCCAGGAGCAAAGGCAAAGCAAAATAGGCCAGAGCAGGGCAGGACTGAGAAGGAAGGGGCTGCCCCCCCGCGACCCAGCCCGGAGGGAGCGAGCCCAAGTGAGTCAGGGTTGGGAGCCAGGGCAACCTCTCTCAGAGCAGGGGAGCGAGGGAGGGAGAGGGACCTGCTTTGTTCCAAAGACTACATCTCCCAGCTGCCCCGGCACGGCCGCCCCTTCTCTCCGGGGAGCGTCCCTTGCACTTGCAGATCAGCCGCGGCTGCAGCCCTGGCTCTCTGCACCCCAGTGGGCTCAGCCCCCGGGATTCCGCTGGTAAAACTTCTCGGGGGAGTTCTTCAGAGTTGCTCCAGCACCAGGGAGAACTTCCTGAAGCGGCCAAGTGGTGCTTGGGGAAGCTCCGGCGGGGATGGCTGGGCTGGTTACTGTCCGGGGAGTGGGGCTGGGAATGTGTTAGGTGGGGTGAGACTTTGGGAGGGCTGAGCCAGCCTGGGCTGGAGTTGAGGGTTTTGTCTGCAGTGTGTGTGTGTGTGTGTGTGGTGAGGGGCGGGGGCTCCGGTGAATGTTCCCTACCTGCCCTAGGCGGGGGGTAGTCTTTGCACTGTGGGGTCGGAAGGGAGGGAGGCACTAGCCTGAGAGCTGGGTGTATGCGTCTTTGTGCTGAAGCTGGGGGAGGGGAATGAAGGAGGTGTCTCTCCTCTGTACCTCGTTTCAGTCCTGCCTTTCTGGGGGGACAGCAGCTCTCAGAGCAGGGTTCAACTGCCTCATCCCTCCCTGCTGCCATGGGCTCTCTCCCCCAGGGCTATGTTCTGGGGGTGCAGGTGTGAGTTCCACTCTCAAGGCAGGCACTGAATTCTGGTTTCTGTGAGTGTGTTTGTCTTCCTGGTTAGTTCCTTGGCACCTGCTGGCTCCTGGTACCAACACTCCTCCAGCCCAGGGCTTGTTGCTCTTTACCTTTCCAAAGTTTGGGATGGCACTAGACTTTTGGATGCTCCCAAAGCCCCAGGGTATTTCTGGCTTCTGCTTTTGGCATTTCGTTGTTAGTTTTGGATCAGTCTCTGAAAAGTTAAGACACTGCAATGCAATTCTTTAGAACTGCCATCTCCCTCATTCCCCTTCTCTTATCATTTTCTGTTGGTCTCCCTTTGCTTTCTCATGATAGTAGCCATTTTCCTTGTTGCGGTTCTAGCGAGAGGGAAAACCTCTTTCTCTCTCCCAAAATCATCTGGGGGGATGAATGCTACAGGTGACAACATTACAATAGATGTGGGATTTTTTTCACCCTTAAGGTTTTTCTTCTAATTTAACCTCCTAGCAGATGACTAAACCAAAACCCATGCATCCTCCTCTCTTGCCTTCTGGTCCTTGGCTTTGGGTTACATTTAATGGGACGGATTAGGCCCAGTAATGAAACATATAACTAGCCTTGTACAACAATGTTGGTTCACCTTCCTGACTAAATGCCAGATCCATGATTATGAAATGTTAGGGGAGATGCTGCCAACTCTGTTGTCCAGCACCATGCTGAATGTTAAGTTATCTATGTATGTGCAGCTACTCAGATTTCTCTCAAATGGGAAGCAGAGCTTTCTCACCATGCAGAAGAAAAGGCATCTCTAGTTTTAAAAGCTTGTATGTTTCAGATCTGAGCTTATTTTATATATGGCTCCAGATTTTGCAAACATCCTGAAATTTGAGGGCATGGCTGCAGCTGGGAATTAATTCAGGCTCTATCTCCATTTTACATACACACTTAAGTGATCTTATCAGAAAAAAGAGAGCCAGTTGTTGTGTAAATTGGCAGACTCATTCTTCTGTCTCCCAGCTGGTCAGCTCTCCCAATGTAAAAGGTGAGCAGTTGTGTTTGTAGGTTTTGATTTCTTGTTTTTTCCCTGTTGCAGGCCTGAGGACAATGGAGTCGGTGGAGAAATGGCACAAGGATTTCATAGCCTTCAAGCTTCTGGACAAAAAATGTAACTCAAAGAAGAATGGGGTTACAGGTGAGTGAGAGAAGGGGAAATAGGATGTGAGCCCAGACTTGCCCAACAGGAGTCCCTGGAGGGAGGGGTGTGACAACTGCAGCAACATCAATCTCAGTTGGTTTCAAATGCTGTAATGTATATTTCAAAGCCTGCTGTATCCCCTTCATGTCACCATCTCCAGAGAAGGCTTGTGGCCTAATGGTTAGGGTGGGACACGGAAATCAGAATTCCTAGATTCTAGTCCCAGTTCTGGTAATTACTCAAGTGAATGCCCAAAGTCATACCCTAACGTCTCTGTGCCTCAACTTCTCCATCTGCAAAATGGCAGTTACTGACCTACCTCACCAGGGCGTTGGGAGACTTAACCAGCCTTGGGAGGTGCTCTTGCCATCTACAGTCCTTACAAAAATCATATGATAAAAGCTTTTAAGCCAAAAAATTCAAATTAGGGAGCCTAAAGTGAGCCCCTCCCTCCCCCCCCCCCCCAAGCCAAGCATATGGTCCCTGGCACCAGTTTAACTAATGGTGTGTTTCAAAACCAACTTAGTTAAACTGCTGCAAACCCCTGTGTGGACACTCTTTATTTTAATTTAGGGTAAACTGAAATAAGCTTCTAGTCTCTTAGGGTACCCGCCGTATTGGTGGGTAGTGATCGATTTATCAGGGATATATCGATCCCCGAACGTGCTCCCGTCAACTCTGGAACTCCACCAGAGCAAGCGGCGGTAGCAGAGTCGATGGGGAAGCTGCGGCCATTGATCCCGCGCTGTGAGGATGGGAGGTAAGTCGAAATAAGATACATCGACTTCCTGTAGCTGAAGTTGTGTATCTTACATTGACACTCTCCCCCAGTGTAGACTAGGCCTAAGGAGCAAAGTTATGTAGATCTGTTGTGCAAATTCTTAAGCATGTGCTTAACTTTAAGTACTTGAAGTCAGCAGGATTTGCCCGTAGTGAAGTGTATCACATACACAAGTGTTTGCAGAATCCTGGCCTAAGAATGCCCACGTATGGGGTTTGCACCAGTTAAGCAAAAGTAGCATGAGTTTGTGTGTAGACAAGGCCTTGCCTATCCTATTTATAAGGGGTGCTGAGTACTCACTGCTCTCACTGAAGCAAGCAAGAACTGCAAGTGCTCAGTGCCTATGAAAATTAGGTCATTTTTATGCAGGCGCCTCTGTTTAGCTTTCGGGCTCTTGTTTTGGCTTTTGATACAGCTGTAGGGTGAGGGGAGAGCTCTTCTCTAAGGCTGCCCATCACTTGCCATACCCAGGTGCAACAGGGTAACAGATCATGTCTGATGTATGGTGATCAACTGCTGTCTTGAGGCACCATAATACTAGAAACAAGGGGATCTATCATGGATGGAATGGAAGCCGAAGCATCACACTTGCCGGCCTCAGGAAAGGTGTGAAGATCGTCTGAAAATAGTGTTTGTGTTGTCCGATTCTGAAGTTAGCTGGAAACTGGCGACAACTTAAATGTGTGCTTTAGGGAGGGACTCTGTAATAAGCATGTTATTCTGGAGAAGCTGGTTCTAGGATGTTGTGGAGTAAATTCAGTACAAACCTGATTATTTTAAGATCTCTGGCATGGGAGGTGGGTGGGTTTCAGCTCATTGAAGAATTTGCCCCATGATCTCTGTTGCCTGTACTGTGTCTTCTACAGAGTGGAAGCAAGTTGCCAGGCCAGTGGTACTTGGAAGTATCTGCGCTCTGGGTTTGTGGTTTGTACAGCACAGCGAGAAGCTGCTGGCTAGCAGAACGTTATCCTGTATACGTAGCAGAGCCGGGGCTGTACTGTGTCTATTTAGATAGTGCTGAGTCATAGGCCGTGGCAGAATGCTTGTGAGCAGTTGCTGTCTGTCCTGTGGGTCTATACGTGGAAATACTCTAAATAAAGTGGGGTTTTGTCCTGATACGTCAGGTCACTCGCTATGACCTTGCTAACATGCATATTCCTCTCAATTTTCCAGGCTTGATTGTAAAGCACCTTCAGAAAACCTTGAAGATGCCCAGCTCCTTGCAGCTCTCCTCCTCAGTGGCTCTCTCCCAGCATTGCACAGGTGGGTGTAGGCGTATGAGATGTTCCAAGCGGCTGCCTATTTTTAAACCTGGCTTTTATAAAGCTCCTGAGGGAACATGGAGAGCAGCAAAACAAATATTGAGGAGCAACTGGTTAGCAGGGAAGTGACTGGCCTTGGGGTTTTATGCGAAGTGCAGCTAGACTATTGCTCCCTTCTTAAAGACGTATAGAGGGTTTCCAGAGGAATAGCCCTGGTGTTATTTCTTAGTGGCTTAATGACCCAGAAAGCTTTATGGCAATGGTTCAGGGATGGGAGGCAGGAACGGGCTTTAAAATGTTAATCATTTAAGCCTACTGGGATCTAAATCTGTGTGTCCTGCATGTTCTGCTCAGATGCTTGCCTCTTTCATTTGTAAGCTCTTTGGGGCAGAGACTGCCTCTGACACACACACCTCTCGGTGTGAGTACAGATTGGGGAATGCGTGGTCAGTGCTTGTTAAAGTCCATGGACTTGGATTGCAAAAGCTAACTGTTAATCTGTTGGAGCTAGGCATTTGGGAGCGCTTCCTGCTGAACTCTGTAGTTGAAGAGTATGTAATTATATCTCAGCTTCTTACCATGGTAAGTTCTGAGCACAGGGCTGGGTGCTAGAAACATATGACTTCTAGTCCTGGCTCTGATTAGAACATCTGATAGGTGGGAGGCTGATGTTCAGAGGGTTCTGTTACTCAGGTTCCACACTCCCTAACCAGCTGTGCATTGGCATAAGTAGAGCTACATGCAGTAGGGTGGGTTGGGGCCGCTTCTCTCCCTCCTGTAGCCTATCCTCCGTTCATTCCCTCTGCTATCTCTCTTGCTCTACGTGTGGGGGAGAGTGAAACTGATCTGTCAGCTTCCTTTGTTGCTGCTTCCATGTGGAGTGGAGCATTTGGTGGGGAGGGTTAGTAAGTGTGGCACAAAGTTCTGGCTCATTGAACTTTTCTGTGGCTTGCGTGACAAGTCCTTTTGCCTCTTGGCCTCCGTTTCCTTTTCTCCTTTAAAACTTGCCTTACAGGGATGTGAGGACTGATTAGCACTAGTGTTTTTATACATACGTGGTACTGCACAGTAAAGCTACTAAGCACTAGCGTCTATGTAAATAAGGGTTGTTAGGAGTCATCGGGTCTGTAGTGAAACACTCTGGAAACAAATGGACTCTTAGCTCAATATTTCATTGTTTCGCCTTCCAAAAAGTGGGAAAACCTCAAGCACACTGACAAATGGACTGAAAGGTTTCACTGTAGCTTCTGAGTCCCTTTGAATCTCCAGCTAAAATGCTCTTCCCATAATTGGTTCAAGCTCTTCTCTCAGTGAATCTCATTATTCCTGCAGCAACAGTAGAACATTAAAGGGAATGTTGAGGAAAGGCTTATTAAGATGCACAGAGCCCTGTCTCTCTACAAGGCTGGTCTTTTTGTGATGAAAGCACTTTCTGTGCATGGGTCACTTTTTCTGTCCCTACAGGCTCCTGTCCAGACTTGATGATGAATAGGAATGCAGCGCTCAATCGAAAGCCTGACAGCATGTCCCCTGCACTCCAGCTGCCCACTAGGAAACATCGAACGCTCTGCTTTTTGCTCTCATCGGATGGGGATGGCCACTCTGATGGCCTGGTGTCCCAGGGGTGGCGGAGGAGTTTGCAGGCTCAGGTGAGGAGTGATTTGAGTGTGGTTGTAGCATGTACTCTGTCTGATACAAGGGTAATTGGCTGGTTAGATGTCTGGGCATAGACATTTTTGAGGCTTTTAAGGCCTCTAGTGTAATCTGCTCCTGTGGCAGTTTGATATCTTGGCTGCTTCGCTGGGCCTACTGCCGTCTCTAGCCCCTCTGCTGCTCCGGCTGCCTGTGAAGGTCTGAGAAAACAGGGTGCCAGCAGTCTAACCAGTCTCTTTGTCTTGCAGATGGAGCAGGCTCACAGTGGTGGAACTGGCAGCAGCACAGGGTCTCTGGAGCGAGCATCCCTTTTCTGTGCCTCTAGATCCGATTCTTCCTCTAGTTCTACCTTGTCCAGTCCAGTGGGTCCACTCACCAAAGTCAAATCCTCCAGCCGATTCTCCCTGTTCTCTCCGCCATCTTGGAACAGCAGCGCCGAGCTGGATTTCAACCCTCTGTCCTGCTCCAGCTCCAACAAGTCCCACAACTACAGCCAAAGAGGGGGTGCGAAGCGTGAGGAACCCAGCGACCCAAAGCCAAGAGGACCGGAATACTTCAACTTCTCAGAGCCTGTCATCGCCAGGGTGATGGACTGCATCTACCTGGGGAACCTCAATGCAGCCTACTGCGGGAGGGTGCTGTGCAGAAACAACATTGACAGCATCATCGACATGAGCAGCCTGCCTAGCAACTGCAGCCTGAGTGTCATTCCATGCACATGCAGCCGAGGAGGACTCCGGCACAACTGGTCCCGCCTCAAGGTGGACATCCAGGGCCCCCTGAATGAGAAATGTCCTGCCCTGAGGGAGCCTTGCTTCTGGGACATCAATGAGTGCATTGCAGCCTCTTTGGAGAAAAGAAAGCGGGTTCTCATCCACTGTCTGGATGGCTATTCCCTGGCCCCTACCTGTGTCATCCAGTACCTGATGGTGAAGCATAACATGAGGCTGATGGCAGCTTATGAGTTTGTGAGGGCCAGGTACCCACTAAACATCCGTGAATGCCATCAGGATATGCTAGTGGGCCTGGAGAGGTCTCTGCAGCCTGGAGATATGGACATGGAGCGCTTGAAGCATTCCATGTCCCGGAAGGTAGCATGGACTTAAAAGGACAATGTGGCGAGGGACAGAGTGCTGTAACTGCTCGGGGGTACTAGCCGTGAAGTGGAACCTGAGGCAGCCAAAAAAAAAAAAAAATAGCCTTAATCTCCCTTAATGTGGTAACTGTAGCTGTTCCATATGGAAAGAAGACAATGCTGGTGGATGTTCTAGAAGCTGTGTGCAAGGCAGGTGGCTATCCTGGGCAGTCGCTGCTGTGACCATAGTGCAGCAGAAGTGGAGTGCGGGAAGGTCTCTCAATCTATGCAACACTTCACAAGTCACTCTGGACAAGGATTACTGGGAGGGAACCTCAAGGCACATCAAGATGTGTGTGGGCAAGGTCCTGAGTTGACTCTTTGTAAAGTAGGGGTAGGTAAGACATAGGTTTGCTCAGCAGTTCTGGACGGGTGTTTCTAATGACCGCTCTCCCTACTGGCTATCATAGCTAGGTTCTTATGGAAGGCACTGTGTCTATAGCCAATTCTCTCAACTGTGTCAGAGGTTGGGGAGAAGGGTTGTGATTTGGGTAAAGAGGACATGTTAACACCTGAAAACAGGTGGCAATTCTGGCATCAGAGCACCCTTTGGGACTGTAGATAAACAGACCTTGATTTGGTGTCACGTTAGATGCATTATTATGTGACACACATGGAGCACCTGCAGTGTGCAAAGTGCTTTCAAGTAGAAGATACAGCCCCTGCGCCCCAAGTGCTTACAGTCTAATAACAGAAAAGATGAGAAGATGCGGGAGATACAAAAAAGGGTGGGGGAGGGAGGACAAGGGTTACAGCTATGGCAGTGGATGATTGGTTAAAGTATGCCAGTCGGACTAGTCTCCCACCATCTCCTAGCAACATCAGCGTGGATTCCTGAGAGCCCAGGACAACAGTGCAGTAGTCAAATCTCTGGATTATTGGGCAGATCCTCTGTGGTGTGCCCAGGTCTTGTCTAAACTTCAGACAGGAGGAGCCCGGGCTGAGCTATTCCTGGAGCCATGGTCACATTCATCATTCTGGGGGTGTTGTACCAGTTTATCAGCTCCATGGAAGCTCCATCTCTTCCTGAAGTTTCACGTGTCTGCTCCTGATCAGGTTGGCTTTCGTGTCCTCTGGCAGCAGGTGGCTTCTCTAACTCGGAGCAAAGCTCCTCTCTGAAGGATCAGAGTTTCCTTACGTTTTCACTACGTTTCTACATGGATCGTCTCCTCCTTCAGTCTCTAGCTAAGTATTGCTCTTCCTCAGTTAGAAACTGGTGCCCTTTCTCACACTTGATCATCATCATTCTCTGACTGGCTGTTTGATTTTCTTGACACTTGTTGGGTTTCCTCCTTGCCTTGGCTTCTAGTTTGAGCCTCTCTGATTATTTGTACAGAACACAAAGAGCTTGCTGGAGTTCCACCTTGTACTTCTGGGCTACTTGCTCTAAGGGAAATCTCTCAGAGGCCCGTGACCTCTGATCTCACCCAAAGTTACAAAGGAAGTACCCTAGTGGCTTTGTTATCATACTAACCCATTGGCTAATCTACACCTTTCACTGGAACTTCTGGCCCCATGTTCTGAGGGTGAATAGGCCTGTTTGATCCTCCTGTGATTCAAAAATACTACACTACTTTATTAAAGTGACGGGACCATCAGGTTCAATGACCTCAACTTTCCTTAACCTTTCAGGCCAACATTTGAAGGTGTAAAGCTGTAACAAAACTCTTAAATAAAAGTCCATACCCGTCTTGCTTATATGGACTCTGATATTTCTTTCAGCTTGGCCAACATACAAGGCACCCTTGGACTCTGGGAACAGTGTGGAGCAAGCTTAGCAATCTTGTATATTGCAGACAGGGCCGGCGCTATCATTTAGGCAGCCTAGGCAATTGCCGAGGGTGCCAAGATTATTCGAGGGGCGGCATTTTGCCGGGGGGGGGGGGCAGCAGGCGGCTCCGGTTGACCTGCTGCAGGCATGCCTGTGGAGGGTCCGTTGGTCCGCGACTCCGGTGGAGCTGCCGCAGTTGTGCCTGCGGATGATTGGCTGCTCCCGCGGCTCCGGTGGACCTCCCGCAGGCATGCCTGCGGCAGCTCCACCAGAGCTGTGGGATCAGCGCGGGGGGCGGCGAAATGCCGTGCGCCTAGGGCGCGAGAAACCCTTGTGCCGGTGCTGATTGCAGTGGGTGTAGGACCTGTGCTGTGGAAGTGAGTTGGGTAACCCACCAGTTCTGGGCATCATTCCTAGTGCCAAGCAACTATTTGTAGGGCTCATGGGCAATTTGTTGCTGAACTGTGTAGTTTTGTGTGCAGCAAGAATGTTGTTTAGTTGAAGAGCTTGCAGTAGAGTCCTTGGAGACAGTAATAAAGATTGCTTTAATTTTGGGAAATATGGCTTGCCTAGCTGGTGATAAGAAGAACAGAAGCAATGCCGTTAACCTGTTTTGCTAAAGGGCTCCTGTAGCCTGATGCAGGAAACCACCTATTTAAAAATGCTACCGTTCTCTCTTTCTTTTTCATTCCTAAGGAAGAATCTCTGAAAAATAGCCTCTTGCAGAGGAATTGAAGCAGCAGAAGCAGATATTCCTCCCAGGAAGTTGTGGGTGTGTCTACACTACAGAGGCTATACCATCATTGCTAGGGTTCTACCAAATTCACGGTCCATTTTGGTCAATTTCACAGTCATAGAATTTTAAGAGTAGTCAATTTCATGATTTCAACTATTTAAATCTGAAATTTCACAGTGTTGTAACTGTGGGGGGGGGGGGCGTGTTCTAATCCAAAAGGGATTTTTGTGGGGGTCACAAAGTTATTGTAGGGAAGTGACGGATTGTCACCTTTATTTCTGTGTTGCTGGTGGTGGCGCTGCCTTCAGAGTTGGGCAGCCGGAAAGTGGCAGCTGCTGGCCAGTAGTCCAGCTCTGCAGGCAGAGCCACCGCCAAGAGCAATGCAGAAGGAAGGAAGGATGGCATCGTGTGGTACAGTATTGTCACCCTTACTTCTGGGCTGCTGCCTGCAGGCCTGGGCCCTCAGCCAGCAGATGCCACTCTCTGGCCACCCATCTCTGAAGGCAGCAGGTACAGAAGTAAGGGTGTCATGGCATGGTATTGACAGCCTTACTTCTGCACTGCTGCTAGTGGGGTGCTGTCTTCAAAGCTGGGCATCTGGCCAGCAACCGCTGCTCTGTATCCACCCAGCTCTGAAGGCAGCGCAGAAGTAAGGGTGACAAAACCACAACCCCCCTTACAATAACCTTGTGACTGCCCCCCCCATGACTTTTTTTTGGGTTGGGACCCCCAGTTTGAGAAACGCTGGTCTCCCCTGTGAAATCTGTCTGGTATAGGGTAAAAGTACACAAAAGACCAGATTTCACAGGCCATGAGACGTTTTTCACAGCCATGAATTTGGTAGGGCCCTAGTCATTGCTATGTTGGTTTAGCTATGCTAGCATAGCCCCCTTGTATAGATGCAGCTTCCAGCGACAGAAGGAGTTTTTCTGTCAATGTAGGAATACCACCTCCCCAAATGAAGTTAGCTGTATTGACAGAAAGGCTTCTGTCGACATAGCTGTGTCTACATTGGGGGTTCTGTCAGCATTGCGCCGTTGGTCAGAGATATGTTTTTTTCACATCCCTGACTGATGTAGCTATGCAGATGTAACTTTTCAGTGTAGACCAAGTTTGTCTCTCTTTGCTGGCAATATTACACTCATCCGTAGTAGCCACTTCTGTCATGTATACTTTACCTACAGTACCATTTTTTGTCACTTTTCCCAGTTGCGTTGCCACGAGTTCATCTCCACAGCTTGTAGCCACTAAAGTGAGTAGGATGCTGATAGCTATAAGTGTCATAAACTCCACATTCACTAGGCCCATTCTGAGCACGGAGTAAAATGCTGATGGTCTGTCTAAACTAGTGCTCCCATCGTCACTACCATTGCTGGAGCTGCGGCGATGAGGAAACTTGATGGAAAGATGTCAGTGTAGACAGAGCCAAAGGGGAAGACTAATGAATGGATCTGATCCCATGAGGAAGGGTGATCTACTGGATGCAGTGCTATCCGTAGACTTGAAAGACCTGGGTTTGTTTCCTTGACCTGCACCAGGCTTCTTGTCAAGACTTCAGATTACTTAGTTTCACGGTGTCTCAGTTCCTTATCTGTAAGATGGGGATAATAGTACCTCCCTGTCACAGAGGTGTTGAAGATAAATGTGCTGGTCATGGGCCAGATAACTACTTTAGATCCTGCTCCTGTGGAAGATAATGTCAAAACGCCCATGGACATCATTAGAAATGGGATTGGGCTGTGTGGGTGGAATAAGCAGTTGGAACAGAAAATAGCATCAGGAATAGCTACTGTCATTTCTTGACAAAATGGCCTTAGCAACGACATCAGGGCAGAGAAATAAGTCTACAAGGAAACTGGCTTGCAGAGAGGCCACAGTTTCCTAGGACAAGTCCAGCAGCTTCTCTGTTATCCAACTGCATGTAAAAATAAGCACGAAAGTCAATGGGACGTGTGTTCCAAATTCAGGTTGGTGCTTGTCAGCATCCCTGCAAGGCTGGCTGTTTTCTAACGCAGGGTCTACCTAAGCGGTGTGAGTTGCAGCAGCTATTTGAGGAGGGCTCCAATTATTGTTAGGCCTCAGAAGGGCACGTTACCCCCAGTGTCCAATTTGGCTGTTAAACCAAAATATACACTCTGCTCTCTTGGCTCCTGTGAGCAAGGGCCAGTCCCAGGGGAAGGAAATGGGAGGGTGCGGGGACGGGGCTGGGAGGAGAGAAAGGAAGTGAATCTCTGCTATGCTGCTGTTCTACCAGCAGATGGCAAAAAATAGTCACCTTTCCAACTGTGATGCATGCACTGTGAAAGCCAAAAGGAGGAGGAGTACTTGTGGCACCTTAGAGACTATGCCCACGAAAGCTTATGCTCAAATAAATTTGCTAGTCTCTAAGGTGCCACAAGTACTCCTGTTCTTTTTGCTGATACAGACTAACATGGCTACCACTCTGAAACTTGTAAAAGCCAAGTTTGTCTTCACATATTTTCATGCGACTGTCCACTGGGCTTGACTGGAGGGAAGTGCCATTTGCATGAAGTTTTAGTGTAATTCTCTTTTTAAAGTAAACTTGACTTGCAGTACTATTCAGCAATTGAGTTGTGCTTCCGTGTAGCAGAGAAGCTCTGATACCAAGGGCTATCTTTGTGACTCGTCTGCACAGAATCTAGTTTACATGGGGCCCTGATCCTTGATTTTCCTAGGTACTGCCATAATAGGAAAAATAGTGTAAAGGAAAAGAATCCCCTCCCCCACAAAGGAAGAACTTCTTGGCCAAGGTTATGAAAACAGGGCCTTAATTTTACACACGTGCTTGCTCATAGAATGAGAGTGGCAGTACCAAGAGCACATAATAGAGTGCATCTCCTTCCTCCCATCAGCAAGATGCCTCTGATGAGCTAAAAATCTTTCTGTGTATTTCCAAGAGCCCTGAGGTGGATTACAGCCATGGGGTCAGATCCTCAGCTGGTGTAAATTGGCATAGATCCATTGACGAGTGGAGCTGCACTGATTTACAACTGCTGATGCTCTAGTCCCTGATGTTACAGAATGGCTCCTTCTCACCTCTATCCCACAAAAGGGTTGCTGGGAGGAGGAGGAGGGCTGTTGCCATTGAAAATTTCACTTCTTGCGAGGGGCAAAACTCATTTGCTGCTAAGGTGAGAAATTGGCCCTTCACATTCTGGGCTCTCTGTTTCTCTGCCGTGCTGCAGGCAACAGCATCTGTGGCTGCTCTGATGCTAGAAGGTAGCAGAACAGGAAGTCTGCAACAGTGAGCCTGCTGCTAAAGGCTTACTTATTTTAAAGATGATGCCAGAGCTGACTTTGTATTGGCCTTGAAACACCAGTGGAGTTGGAGTGAGGGGGGAGCAGAGTGAGGTAGAGCAGGTACAGGAATGGGAATCTAGGATCCTGATTTCTAATTCTTTGTGACTGTGGGCAAGTCACTCACCTCTGTGCATTTTCGTTCCCTCATCTGTAACATGAACACTGACACTAATCCTCCTTTTTAATGTGCTTTGCGATCGATGGGTGAGGAGTGCTAAGGAGCAGAATGAAATCCTGACCTCATTAGAGTTGGGAAGAATAGTGCTAGTTACTTCGCCAGGGCTAGTATTCTAATGCCTCTCCTCCCACCCCTCTTTCCCACAGTGCAGTACAGTTCTGCCATGCTCACACCCTCCTTTGGGCTGCTAGAGGCAAAACTGTCTCCATTTTGATGCTCACAGCAGACTACCTGGAAAAAGACAGTAACAGCCCTGTCCATGTTGTGTTGCCAAAAGCGTGATAGTTTCTTCCAAGGTGGGAATTTGGCCAATAACCTATGTGGGTGTGGGTTGCTAGAAGAGATCTGCAAGAGGTAGCTCTTTGGGGCCCCTGAACACACTCACCATTGTGAACGTGGATAAATTCAGCCAGCCACAAGCATGCTACTGAGATGAGCCCCCAGAACTACTGAAATAGCTTTATTTTCTCCGGTACAGGTTGGGATTATTCATTTTCTAAAACTAGAAAGGATGGGTTTTATTTAATCCCCTCTTTGGTTTGCTTTTTAAAAGTGCTTCTCATTGTATTGAAGCAGCATGTGGAGAAGGGATGAAGGGCTTGTCAATTTTGATCATGTGAAATTTAAGGTGAAATGAACTTATGACCACATTGTATGCTTGGGGACCACTGTTTCACATGCTACAACTGCAGGGAGCTGGGAAGGGGAGATGGTAGTTGGGAGTGAATGTAAACTGCAGGCTTCTTAGGCCATGTCTACGCTACAAACTTTTGCTGACTCCTCAAGGCCGCAAGGTCTGCCAATAAAACCCACAGGGGTGCCATTGTCAGTATGATCACAATGGAAAGTGAACGTTCAGGTTCAGAACTTCCTTCCCTCGCTCCCCTAAAGTTTTAAGCAAGACATGCTTATTGACACTTCTGCTTCAGAGTGCTCACAGGACCAGCCGTGGTGAGTATGGCCTGCTGGAGTGAGGGAAATGAGGAAGGAATTGCTCGGTTGCATGTAAGTAGATGGGGGAGTCTAGGGCAGCGGCAATGAATGCTAGCACCGTTCTCCACAGGTGGTGGTGATTTTAGCTGATCTCTCACTCCTGAGGGTAATAAAGGCACAGAGAACTCAGTTGCTGCTGGAGTTCCAAAGCCAGCTGGGTCTGTACACTGCTAGCCTGTGTATTGCAATGGTGCCTGCTGAAGTTATCACCAATGGGTGTGGGAAAGTGTCCCACCACAGAGGAAGAAATAAGGCAGCCATCTCTAGAAGCCTTCAGGAGAGGATTGCAGAGTACCTGCGTGAAAGTTATATTAAGATATCTCAGGAAGATTGAAGGGACATCCCTGTGTATGTAAACAAACTTCTCCGCATGGTCCCCCATGCCTACCTCTACAGGGGAATATAACGCAGATAACTCTGTCTCTGCTGTACTGCTATCTCTTCTAGTCTGCGTAAAGTCATGAAAAATTGATAGCTGTGCCCTGTTAAGTAGGGGGGGTACTGTAAGTACATCCTTGTCATAGGGAATAAATTTACACACTTATCTGAGCTTCCTACCTCTGCAATGGGCTTATCTATGCTTGACTGCCTGGACTGCAGTGGAGCCTCAAATAGGTTCTGGCTCATGGCATAGGTGGAACCCCCTAGTTCCAGGTCCCCCATATTCCTTTTTCCTCCAGCTCATCCTCACTGTTCATAGCAGGGGCCTGTGACTTGGGCTCCTCAGAGGTATCCAGAGTAGTGTGCAAGGTTGTGGTTGGATCTCTGCCGAGGATGGCAGGCAGCTCTTTGTAAAAGTGTCAGGTCTGTGGCTTGGCACTGGATCGATGGTTGGCTTTCCTGACCTCCTGGTATGCCTGCGCAGTTCTTTCTCTTCCAGGCAGCACTGCTGCTGCTTCCTGCCGTACCCCTTCTCCTGCATCCCCTGTGCAATCTGCTCGTAGATGTCAACATTCCTATGCTTGGTTTGGAGCTGTGCCTCCACAACCTCTTCTCCCCACAGGCCCAGAAGATCCCATATCTGCTGTCTACTCCAGGCCGAAGTGCATCTGGAGCATGTAACTGTCGTGGTGCACACAACAATGGAGAGCTGCTAAGTGTGCTCACCAAGCTCAGCAATCAGGAAAAGGTATTTCAAAAATTCACCGAGTTTTAAAGTGGGGTGGAGTGGTCTTCCGGTCTCTGTGACCCTGAGCACTGGAGTCACAATTGTGACCAGAGTGAGTCCATGTTAGGAAGACTGTTCTAGTCGACATAGGTAACTCAGCGTCTACGCTCACACTGCATTGACCTCAGTACATCAGCCATGGCTCAGCACTGCTTGAGGAGGTAGTGTTACTGTATTGCAATAACAGGGAGACAAACGTTAAGTGTAGACCCATGCACAATTAGGTCAATGTGAGGTGGCTTCCGTCGACCTAACTTTTTAATGCAGACCAGGCCTTACATCCCTAATTCACACTTAGGCCTGGTGTACACTTAAAAATTAGATCAACTTGGCTATGCTGCTCGGGGCTTTGAAAAGTGGTGTGCCCTGAGTGCTGTAGTTGGGTTGACCTAACCCCTGGTATAGACATGGTAAGTCAATGGAAGAATTCTAAGGGATTAACTACGTTGACAGAACCCCCCCCCCTTCTGTTGATACAGGAAGGGTCTACACTTTGGGGCTCTAGGCTCTGCAAGGTAGACATGGCCTCTGTTAAGGTAACAGCTGGTCCTAGGCCTTTGCAGTCCTGATCTGCCTGCCAGAGCCCTCTCTTGTCTGACTCTGATGTTAATAGGCTGTGACATTGAACCTTCCCCTAACCACCTTCCCCCACTCCTTGCTTGGAAAGTTTTGTCTGAGCTCCACTCCTGGACACTTGGGACACCTCGATGGGGTAATGAAACTGCTGAGCCTCACGGAAGGGGGTTCACCACAACATGAGTGAGCATCCAAAGGAGGAACATTATTGCCTTTGAGCCACGCAAATGCTGTTCCTTTATCAATGCTGCTAATGAAGAGTTCCTTCCTCCATGATCACTGCAATTCATGAGAGTTGCCCCCTCCTGCCACAAAGTTGTAAACCTCCATCTCTCTTCCCTATAGAGACTCCCTGAGTCACTGCAGCTTCTCTCTTCTCCAAGACACCTTGAATGCTGGCTGGATGGACTGCTTTAGCCAAGGGAGGTGCTCTGTATTTCTGGACCCTTGCACGTCATTGGTCTGAGGAGATCGCCATGCCCTTAAAGAGTAGGTGGTTTTTCTGCTGAGCCATTGGAGAAACCCATTTATACCTCCTCCCTGAGCCAGCTGCCTGTGGCTTGCCAGTTGATCCTGTCCTTCCACCAGCGCTGTCTGTTTTTCTCCTTGGGACTTAGGTGAGCCCTTTGCATGTCTCTTACTGACCCAGCTTGCTGTTACAGGAGTCAGGGGAATGGAATGTGCTTTTTGAGTTTGAGATAAGTGCTGATGTGTCTGGACTCTTGCTGGTACAGCTGAGGGGGGAAAGCTTTAAAGCTCCAATTAACCTGACACCCCATCTCCAATAGTTCAGTCAGCCTGAGCTTTCTCAAGTGTGTCTGTGGTATTTATTGATCACATCTGAAATGGTCCCTCCTGTTTATTGCAGGTATGCCCTCAATATTTGATTCACTCAGTCCCCCAGTCAATTGCTTTTACTCACGTATCCAGGTTAAAGGAAAAGCAAAGACCCACAATGTTTAAATCTGACCTTGGATCTAGTTCCCAAGGCTATAGGGGCCAAATCATCAGGTGGTATAAATCAGCATAACTCCATCAGCTACTCTGATTTACCCTAGTTGATGAGCTGGTGCTAGGGGTTTCTTCCACGCTGAACAGATCTGCAGAGTATGGAAGCCTCTAGCTTGGTCTGCCAGTAGAGAGTCCTGATTTGCTGTTGATTTTTGCATGCCATGTGCTAAACAGGCAAGTTAAGGCTGCAGGGAGCAGATGCTAATATAGTTAGTCAAATAGAAGAGAATGTGAGGCTCTTCTTGTCCAGCTTCCTTTCCACTTGCCATTTAAGATGCCATTAAAAAGAGCAGGGAGAATTTTATTTAAAAATAACCTCCCTGGAGCTCCCACATTCCTCAGATGCCAAGTCTCTTGTGTGTATTGTTGTCTCTTGTGGTTGCCACTGTGTTGCCTTGACCTCCCTGGCTCATGAGGGCTGGCACCGGGAAAGGCTGCAGCCCAAGGAGACAGCTGGAGCTCCTTGCGAGCTGCCCTGACCATTTTTAGAAGCACTTTCTCCCCAGTTATGGGATGGCCCCTGCACATTTTCCAGGATAAAGTTTCCCTGGGGAGATCAGCGTGGCTTTCTGCACCACCCCCTTGACCTTTATCTCTTCCTTTGACCAAATTAACTCCTTCCATCCTTCCTCAGCCCTCCCAAATCTACAAAGAGCTGCATTCAGGGATTAGCAGACACACTCCATGAGGTGTTACTTATGTTGCTGTAGCAGCTTGGTCCCTGATTGTGCTCAGTGCTGTATACACCTAATGAAAACATGGTGTCTTGACCTTCCTATCTCTGGCTCCCCATCCATGTAGTCTGAGTGCCTCACATCTTTCATGCTAAGTCAACAGGCAGCTCACTTGCGTGAGAAAAGGGATGCCTGGATGATCAAAGAGGGTGGAAGCCGGGGGAGCTGCAGTGGTCCTTTCACACATGAGGACTTTTTGCCATGGCTGTTGTGTTCCCTAAGCATTTTGTCCAATCCAAAAGACTCCAGGTGCTGCAGTTTCCCTGGTTTGGGGTGAGAACATGATTGGCACCTCTCCATAACCCACAGCCTGCTTCTCTGGGAAACTGGATTTTGCAGAAGTTGGAAAAGAAGCACGAACCGGTTCCTCTTTTCTGATGAAACTGACCTTTTCTGATTAATCCAAGAAATTCCCTTTGAACACAAATAATTGTTACACTTCTTTTTAATTGCAGGTTCTAAATCCACTAAACCAAGATGTCAGAGTAAGTTTCTGGTTTTGTCTCTAACACGGTGGCACTGGTTTGCTTTTTAGTCTTTAAAATAAGTCCCAACTTTTGTTTCTAAATTCCTTCTCTTGTTTTTGGTTCTGATGCTAATCTTTTTTTCTCTCCTTTCCTCCCTCCCTCTCTCTCTTTCTCCCTGAACAGTGAAGAAGTAAGTCTCTCTCTCTCTCTGGGATTTTTTTCTAAGTAGTGTTGCATGGGGATAGTATCACATTTGGCTTTGTGTTATCTTGTTAAAAAGACCAGCTCCTGGAAGGAAATGTGGATCTGCAAAGCTCACCTAACTAAATAGGCAGACTAAAAGGGTTTAAAAGGACAAGTGCTCAGAAGCTGAAAGGGAGGAGATAATGTTTTGGAGGAAGTGTGTTTCTTGGCTGTAGTTTGCAGGTTGGATTTCCCCCAAGAGCATCCTTGCTTCCCTAGCTGATCACAAGATGGTGCTGTGGAAGATGTTCATGTACCTGCTGCCCCAGCTGAGTGGAAGGTGTTCATGGTCCATTAGCCTTGTAGCTTCTACAGCAACAGAGGCAATTATAGAGACAGGAATGGCCACGAAGGTGCATCCTCTCAGGCTCAACTGGCTGTGGCGCACGATGTTGATTCCATTGCACCCACGAATCCTTGTCTAATCTCTTTTTGAAGGTGATTCTCTGTGGCCTGACTCTGGGTTATCAAGAGGTTGCCTGCTTAGAAACGCCTCTTGACTCCAGTCAGAACAGGATCAGGCTCTTGTGTCATGCTGTGCTCAACTCTGTCTAGCCTGGGAATGGCTATGAAGGATATTGTAGAGTCCCATCAGCAGTGTAAGCCTGGATGGGGAGGGGCACATGTGGAATCGCCTCAGAAGAATTCCTCCCTCCGTGTAGAATCTACCTGTTCTTTCTGCTGTGTCCAGCTTGTCTCTGACTCACTCTGGGGGAAATTCTACCTGGTTTTTTATTTTTTGAGACATATGTGATGCATAGGCCTTGAGCTGGGGTGGATTTTGCCCAGAAAACTGTTACGGACTCAGTACTGGGATGAATTGCCCCATAGTAACGGACTCAGTACTGGGATGAATTGCCCCATAGTAAAGTAGAGGAGTGGAAGCAATTCACCACAAGGCTTGATGCTGGTTCTATGAGCATCGTCCAGAATACCCTGCTGTGTGTGTCGCTTCATGGTGGAACCTTGGCCGATCTCCTAAGCGACACAGGATGGGCTCTGTAATTACGTGGATAGGGGAGAACTCCAAGGAAACCCAGGCACTGCATAGTGGTGGTTTCAGTCTTGCACCAATGCCACAACACAGGGCTAGGGGGACACTCTAGTGCTGGGGGTGCTGCCTTTCAGATGCCAGGCAAAACCTAGGTTCTGCTCACCCATCAGATCAAATCATGAGGTCCTTACCCAGTTTTCAGTCAGTCATTACTTAAGCTAACACCCACTGAAATCAAGTTTGAAGGAAATCCCCAGGGAATTCTTTTCAAAGTAAAAGTTTTAGTACCAACATCCTGATCAAATTCTAGTTGAAGTCATAATAACTCACCTCTCTAATTCTCCCTTTGCACTTTCAGTTGTGTGTAGGGTGTTCTTCAGCTGTTCTTAGCTGCACACAGCAGCTTAGAACAGCTGATCTGCTGCTGCATTGCACCTCAGAAGTGGCTGCCTTTCTGCCATGATGAAGTGATCTTTACATATTCCATAGTGGGCCCTGCACTCTTTCTGGATGAAAGGTGCAATTGAAATGTAAATAATTATCTACTGAGCTACTGTTTTTTATCCTCTTCCTCCCCACCCCCACCTCCGTAAAGCACAGAATGCTTCTTCCCCTCCTCCACAAATGCACATCAAACGTGTGTATTTCCCCCACCCCAACCACACTCAGATGCACACAGTCTCTATGATGAAATGTTCAGGAAACAGATGCAATGCAGTGTGGGACAGAGCTTGTGGCTTCTGTAAATAGAATATTTCTGCTAGCCCATGTAGCCTGGAAATGAACAAAGTTTGGTGCTTTGTATCCATGTGAAAGACATTTAAATTACTCAATGAGAATTTCTTTTTCATATTAATTTAAAAACAAAACAAAAAAGGCCCAATGCAAAAGCTACTCTGGACCTGTCTCCTGGACTCCTGCAGCCTCACCCCCATGGGCAGCATTACCTGATTGCCCAAATGCTTAATGGGGGAGGGATTCTCACTTTCCTCTGCAACATCAGGGTATTGGCCAATGTGTGAAACTTGGACCTAGACTCTTGTCCTGTAGAGCAATTCCTTTATTGTCACTACCCTCCCTGCCCAAACGATAGTCAGGGAACCCAGGTGCGGTCAGAAACAAGGGGTCAGGGCATAGGTTCATGGCCAGCTCGATGCACACTAGGTAATGGAGTGTGTTGCTGCTGTATTGTTGATGTCTGCCTCCATTCCGGCCTGGCAGCTCCCATGGCCCCCTTCGGCTTTGCTCTTCCTCACGGAGCAATGAATTCCTAGCTCTCTTGGGTGCGGAGAAAAGCTAGAACATGTGACCCCTGCAGGGGGTCCAAAACTGGAGGGGGAATGGAAAGGGCCCCAATCTATTATTTTTTAAAAGGATGCTCATGATTTCTAAGCCAATCAGGATTTGAGGTTTGACTCATGTTTGCTGAATGCTTAGAGTTGGCAACACTGGGGTTAGCAGGGGAGCTCTGCTGAGCTCTGCTAGCATATATGGATTGCAGCAAACTGTCAGTGTCTTCTAGTTTGGGGACTAGTTGCTAAGGATTTGGGTGGGAGCTTGATGCCAGATCCCTTTGTGCTGTGTGTGCAGTTCTTCTCTTGCTTCCCATTCTGGGAAGGCTCTGGGGAGGAATATAGATGCTAAAACTGTCATTAGAATTAGATGGGAAAGGGGGGGAGGAAGCACATGGTGAACCTGCCTTGTCTGTCTGTCTTTCTTCTCACCCGTAGAAAAGGAAGAGGGCAGTCACTGCCCGCCGGCAGCATCTGAAGGTACGTGCTATTCCTGATTTTGCATGAAGTATGGGATTTGTCCACAACCATCCTACTGCCCATTCTTGAGCCAGCCAGTGCTCCTGCATCTGCCCCGATTGCGAAAGCCAGGAGCTCCCAAAATTGGTGCTCCCTCCTACCCCATTCCAGACAGTGGCTCCTGTTGGAACTGGAACAGCTGAAAGTTCCCCATCATTGGTGAATCCTCCTCCAGGCTGGCCAATGGCTGGGGTATCCCAAAGCTTCCCAAATCACTGCTCCTACAGCATTCCCTACGGTTGGGGTCTCTTGCTGGAAGAAGCTGGTCTCGGGAGTAGCTGTGTGCTCCCTACATCCAGCACTCCTATGCCATCTCCTACAAGAAGCAACTCCTCTGGGCAACAAGTTGGACTGGAGTGTCCATGACCCCCTGTGGTGAGCACTTCTTCAGTGATTCCTGCTGAGAATGCTGGGGTTGGGAGTAGCTGTGAGCTCCTTCCCTCCCCATTGCTGCTCACTCACACAAGTAACTGGATTTGTCTTTTTTTTTTTTCCGCCCCCTCCAGAGTGTTATGCTCCAGATTGCTGCTACTCTCATAGAGAAAGAAACAGCAGCTAAAGAAGCAGAAAAGGCCAATTACCTTGCCGAGCACTGTCCTCCTTTGTCACTCCCGCACTCCATGCAGGAGTTGCAGGTAACAGCTTTGTCTCTTCCATCTTCTCCCATGCAAGAGCAGAAAGGTTTGGGGTTCTGCCTTACCCCACATATATGGCTCTTCCAGCTCAACCCAACACACTGCCCATTTCCCTATATTGGTGCTTCTCAACCTTTTCAATCCCATGAAACCCTTGCAACTGAGCAGGCACGTGCCTGCGGTTTGGAATTTAGGAAAGTCAGGTGGTTGTGACCCCCTGTCATCTCCTCATATGCCCCCTGGTGGTAATTACTCACAATTCGAGCACCCATGTTCTCTACATCCTCTGCTCCACTTCTGCCATAGTAGCCAGTGAGAGGTGAAGTCCTGGCTCTACAGTGCATTTGAGGTGTTCTCTCCCCCCAAAACAGAGATGAAAACTTGTGGGTCCAGAAATGGATTCTGGCTTTTTTAAAATTTCTGAAGTAGGCTGGTCAACTCTGAATGTACCACTTAAAATGTTGGAGAGGGAACCTTGCTCAGCTGTTTCCATATGTCCAATAGTTTTGATCATGAACTCGGAGGTGAGGTATCAAGTTGATTTTGTTTGGGGCCTTTTAACTCACAGTCACACTAGGTTGCATTTATACAACAGATTCTCCTGCCCAATGCAATCTTTCTTTAAGGTGGAGGAGAAAGGAGTCCTCCGGTTCCCCTAAAGACTCCATGTTAAGACAACTCATCATTCCTGCAAGAGGGGCACAGGGGAATTCTCTTGGCTGGCTTGAGAGCATCCTATACTACTGAGTTAAAGGCACTACTTTCCCTAGGGGGTGGGCACCAGACATTTCCAGCACTGTTGTATCTGGATCTTTGATTGGAAATCAATTACAGTTGAGGAAGTTTAAATGCAAAAGCCTGATGCAAAGCCACATGGAGCAATATTTGACTCATTTCTGAGCTGCACTAGAACAGAGCTTGGCCAGCTGAGCTGTAGGGAGGGAAAAATGGCTTGAAAACTTCTTTTCTGCCTCTTCTGAACTTGCCTCCTTGGCAGAAGTGTGGCCCTGAGAAGCAGCCTAAAGCTGCCAAGGGGTCATTCCAGCAGCAGCACTCTGAATACACCCGTTTGCCTCAGTCATACTCCTGATTAGTGGGCAGAGGAGAGGCTGGCTATAGTGGCCATGTGCAACCTGGGAATTCCCTTGTGCCAGGGGAACTCCCAACCGATGAGTAAGCCAACTTGTCAATTGTGTTAAGCTGCTGGAGCCTTAGAAAGCAGGGTGGCCCGTCCCAAGTTCAGTGGTTCAGAGCCGCACCTGAGCTGGGCTCTTACAGAACTGGAGGAAGTTGTGGAAAGGGTAGGCAGTGTGAGTCACATGCTTTCCAGTGGCCCACATCCTTTTCTCTTTCTCTGCAGGACCTATGCAGAAAGCTTCATGCCAAGATAGAGGCAGTGGATGAGGAAAGATATGACACTGAGGCTAAGTTACAGAAAACCACCAAAGAGGTAATCTTCCCTGGCACTCCCATCTCTGCTGACGTGGAGATCAGTGGAGTGTGCCCAACCCCATGCTTTGTCCCTCTCTACAGTATGTATCTTCTGCCTGTGCTCCTACCCCACCATCACTGTACCTGCCCACTCTCCCAAATGCCCATGTCTTCGCCGCTTCACATGTCTTCCGTGCTTGCCTAAGCTTTGTCAAACTAATCCTTTACCTTTGTAGATGGCATTTCCTTTCTATCACACTATATGCACTTGTGTGTTCGTCTGTCCATTCATCTTCCATCTCATCACATCATTTTCTCCTCTCTCCCCATCTCCTCTTTCTTTTTGTAGCTTGAAGACTTGACCCAGAAACTGTTTGACCTGAGGGGCAAGTTCAAGAGGCCACCCCTGCGCAGGGTCCGCATGTCTGCTGATGCTATGCTGCGTGCGCTGTTGGGCTCCAAACACAAGGTCTGCATGGATCTTCGCGCTAACCTGAAGCAGGTCAAGAAGGAGGACACTGAGAAGGTATGACACAACTTCCCCTATTGTAATAGGATCCAGGCATTATTAGCTGGAAATCAGACTTCCCTGTGTACTGGTGTAACAGCCATATCTTGACCAGCACACTGGGGACTAAACTGGAGACCTCCAGAGCTAAAAGCATGAGCTACAATAGCTTAAGCTAAAGCACTTGGCTCCCCACCTGCAGCCGTAGCAGACTCTCCTCCTTGTGGGTTGGGCGCACAGGGGACCTGTAACACACACGTGGACCAGTTGGCCAGTGGATCTCTGGACCAAGACCCTGGTTGCTCAGAAAAGGCTGCAGTCTCCCAATCACTGGCCTTATGTACTTCTGCTATCCAACCTTTGTATTGTTTGCACTTGACACCGGGTTGCTCTACCCTTTTCTAACATCCTGAGAGTGGTCCTGTCTCTGCCACATGGTCATTTCCCTATTTTCCTCATATCTCTAAATCCTCCCAGCTGTCATGAGGATGTACATGTGCCGTGGCCCAAAGCCACACAGTGGGAGATGGTTTGGGGTTCTCACTGACATACAGTTTTACTACCAAGTGGTAAAACTCTAGATTTTAATGGCCTCCCCCATCTGTGGATGGATGAAGAGCTTTGTGTCAAACTGTTTTACTTTGCCCATTCATGCTTGGTATCTAGGGGAGGATATTCCACTCCAGTTACAGATTAGGTGACATTAGCAAGAATGTCCTAGTGAGCAGACTTGCAAAATTGAGACTTAGATCATCCAAATGCTCTCTCTTGGCCCTGCTGTCTATGATTTTGTGATATATCTCTAGAGTCATGATCAACTTCCAGTTCGGGGTAATATCCTGCTAACCTAAATTCCCCTTATTAGGTAAACTCTTCACTTCCTGACCCAAAAATGTTGTGCTGAGCTGCTCTGCACTGTTAAAGAAATTGCCTCATTCCACATCAGAGGGGGCTGCATTTCAACAGTGGGTGAAACAATCTCTGTATAGATAGTTTGGAAAGCACTGTGGGATGAAAGGCATTAGGGGTGCATTTCACCCCTGAACTAAGGAGGAGCACAAGGCCTAGACATCACTTAAATCCCAATCAAGTCCTTCAAAATATAGTTTGTGGGACATAAGCTTTGAGCCAGTCTTCTGCACAGGGGTGAATCTCATCCCTTAGGGATATTAGATAGGTTTGCTAACTGGAATCCCAGGTAGTATCTATGCTACACTGGGATGGATGTTAGCTAAAGAATACAAGGATGGGCGTGAATACCAACCAGCGTTGTCAGTACTTCCATGTTTTTTTTTTCCCCCTAATGCCAACAGGAGAAGGATCTGCGTGACGTGGGTGACTGGAGGAAGAACATCGAGGAGAAGTCTGGCATGGAGGGCAGGAAGAAGATGTTTGAGACTAGTGAATCCTAAATTCTGCACAGCTGTTAATCCTGGTATCTAGTCAATTTCCAAAATTTCTCCTCCTCCATCTCTCCTGCCACCTATTTTTCAAACCAGCTCTCTAGCAGTGTTTAGGGCTAAACTTCCTGAGCCCAGGGTCACACTTCACAAAGCAATCCAAGACACAAGACCTACTTTCAGCCCTACCCCCTACAGTTGCTATGGAAACAACTGTCCTAAATCATGCAATGTCATAACTACATTTGAAACAATGCTAGTGACCTGAACTGAAATCAAATGCAGTTTAACCCTGTAATTTTGTAGGCTCTGGTGTATCAAAGTGTTCCTTAACTGTGTAAATAAAGCTTTGCAAGTATGGTTGAATTTTTAAGCCTTGGAGAGCAAGGCATGAATTTACTTTGTGTCACATGATCACTTATATCCTGAGGTGGGAGGGGCTATTAAATACCTCTATAGAGACTGCAGATGATCAAGCTGCATGAATTATGGCCTTACCAATTACTTTGACCCTTTTGGCTAGTAAGAGTCTTGTTGGAGTGCTAAAACCAGTACTTGGAAGCCCTGATGGGATAACAAATGAGTCAGTGCAGACTAACAGCTAGCATACTGGATTAGGATTTGAGAGATCTAGGTTCTGTTCCCAGCGCTGCCATGGGCCTATTTGGGAAAATCACTTCATCTCTGTGCCTCAGTCTCTACATTTGTAAAATGGGGAAAAGATTATCTCCTCCTTTGTAAAATGCATTGACTTTCACAGATGAAAAGTGCTGTATAAGAGAGAGATCAAAGTGACTGCTGTATTTTTTGAGCTGCTGTGGGGTTGCTGGAGAAGATGCTTGTTGCATGAGCAGGTTGAGAAAGAGTTCAGGGGATTAGTGGAGTGAGAGAGGCCACAGGAAGGAAATGGGTGCAGTGTGCTCTACTGCCAGCCACTGGTGCCCCTCCAGGTTCTCTTGTTTCCTTTTCTTCTACAAGAAGAGAGGCAGAACCCTCAATCCAGAAATCTGTTCCACATTTTTCTCCTCCTGAAGGTTGTACTCAGAGCCCATATCTGGGTGAAATCTCCATCTCCCATTCCCACTGCTGGGAGCAGCCTGGTTTCTGCTCTGAGAAGATGCTTCTCTCCCTCCTTTCCTCCTTGCTTTGAGCCCTGCAACCTCTTTTGCTATCTCTGCCGTAGAGGAAATGAGGGGAGTTTTAGCCACTTCCCTATCCCACTCCCTTGTGGGCTCGATGGCTCCCTCCCTGGCTCTGCAAGGGGCATAAGAACGGCCGTACTGCGTCAGACCAAAGGTCCATCTAGCCCAGTATCTCTCTACCGACAGTGGCCAATGCCAAGTGCCCTAGAGGGAGTGAACCTAACAAGCAATGATCAAGTGATCTCTCTCCTGCTATCCATCTCCATCCTCTGATAAACAGAGGCTAGGGACACCATTCCTTACCCATCCTGGCTAATAGCCATTAATGGACTTAACTACCATGAATTTATCCTTTAGCACAAGCTAAACCAGTCCCCCATCTTCTATTAGCTTCAGCGAAGGGCAGTTACCCTCTCCAAACCCCTAATATCTCCTGGGAGAGGGCAGGGAGTTCTTTCACTACAGAAACTCTGCACTGTGTCTCAGGGCATATGGCACCTCATAAACCCACGCTCAGGAGCTGGGGAACTTTCTGGGTGCCCTTAGTGATTGGGGAACAACGTGTGGGTGGGTAGATGGGGGGTTCTACTTGCTAGCCCTTCCCTCAGCTCTCCTGGATGGCAGGTGATCAAATTGTATCTCCCCCACCCCTCAACAAAAGATGTAAGATGAAGGACTGGCCACCCAAGACTCCTGAAGAGGGAAGAGACAACCAGGCCTTGCTATAGTCAGCAAGATAAGTAGGAGGTGGGTACCAGGCCTGAGAGCAGAGAGGCAGGGTGGTTTTTGGCAGGACATATTCTACTGGAGATTTGAATTTGAACTTCTGTGTAATAGGAAGGGACTCTAGCTACTTTCCCTGCACTCCACCGCACAGTTTTTTTTCTTAAGCAATTCTGCAATCTGAGCATTGCTGATTGAGCACACCACACCCTTGTGCAATTGCATCTTCACATAGCAGCTGTGCTGGTTGTATTTCAATTGAACATAGAAATCTGATTCAGGTGTTTCCTTTTCCTGGTGGCTCTCCCACACTCAGGACAGAGAAATCCAGTTCATGTCTTTTCCTGGCCAACACATAAACAACGGAGGAGCTCCCTTGACCACTCCAGCCTCAGCTCTGTTGATGAAAAGGTTTGTTACCTGTGATTGTCACAGGAATGTCCCAAAGTGAACTTTTGAGCCTAGGTGGACTGGATTGCTCAGCTGCTTCTGAACATTGTCTGGTTTTGCCTTCAGTAATCCCTTACCCTCATGTGAGTACCTGAAAGCATTTAAGTGGGCATCAGCACACACAAGGGAATCCACCAAGCATTACAGCCTGGCTAGATTGGAGAAAGGGGGCTGTGCAGAGTTGCAGGGGCCCCCCTGGGGACCCCTAGCAGTGCACCCTTGGGAAAAGGGGGCTTCTGGGTTAGGCTGGTGTGTGTGTATGTTGGAGATGATAGTGTCAGTGGCTGGGACCGTCTTGCACTCTGGCAAAGGGCTGCTTCCGTGGCTTTGTGGCCAAGGTGGTGTGGCCTGGACAGAACCAGTCCTTGGCAGGTGGATGTTATCGAATGTTGCCACTTAAAGATGCAGCCATTTAGTAGTATAGTACTATGAGTGGCTATGGCCTGTCTCTCAGACAGTTTTCTACTCTAACAGGCCCTACGAGTGGCTGTTGCCCCATGCTTCCCCTGCAGCTTGGGTTAGTACTTCCTGATTTTTAGGCAGTAGATGGAAACAAAATCTTAAATATGACCTGAAAGTAAGAACTCCCAACCCCCCTCAAACCTCAGAGGCTTCCGGCATCATTTGCTGCTGGGTTAGAGGACAGGAAGGGTGGTATGAAAGTGAACACACGCATGCGTGTGGGTGCGCACACATTGTACTCTTACAAAGCTCTTTGCAGAGCCTGTCGATTTGGCAAGGTTGTTAGCAAGGAAATAAAATGTCAGACTCTGAGGAGTGCCATGGAGACCCCGAGAGCAAGAATCAGGAAGGGGAAGGGCCCCCAGTGGATACTGAAAGGTAAGGCCCTTGGAAGTAGCTGAAATTTACCTCATGGTTTGGTTCTGAGGGGGCTACAGGTTAGCCAGAGAACTGGAAAGTAGAAGCAAAACAAGAGGCTGAATGAGCCCCAAATGAACTTGAGCTAAGAGTCATTGCAGTTGGTAGCGCATGCACATAGAGAGGGGAAAGCAAAAAGGGACCAGCCATTGGAAGCTCTAGAAAGTTCTTGACCAGCAGCATAGGCTCTAGGTTTTTTTCTGCCCCACGCTCAGGTGGGGCTGGGGCTTGCAGGCAGCACTGGAAGCGGAGGGAGTGATGTCACCTTCTCCCAGCTCCTGCAAGGGCTTTACCTGCTCCCCTGCCTGGCTGCGCAGAGAAGCCCCGATATAAGGAGCGGCACAAGGCAGCGCAGCAGCCAGTGCACAGATGAGGTGGCACAGCCCTGGCTCCCCGGCAGGACTCACCCTCTCCTCCCCAGGTAGTGGCTGGGCCCTGGCAGCTCAGCATCCCAGGGCTGGGTCTTCCCCTTCCTGCTGCGGCCAGGGGCACAGTGCCCTCGCCCCCTCTAAGTGGCGCAGCTCCGAGAGTGCAACTGCCCTGAAAAAAAAGGATAGCTGGAATGCTGCCCCTGGAAATGTGCTGCCCCAAGCACGTGCTTGCTTTGCTGGTGCCTAGAGCCAATCCTGTTGACTAGGCTCACTAGCTTTTCTCTGCCTCGCTCAAGGACACAAGGCTGCAAGACAATCAAACTCTTTGCCTTTCCTGCCTTTTTTGGACTTTAGAGTCCCCTCTGGGGACAAGCTAGAGATTGCAGCTCAGGCCAAACTTGGCACTGCTAGACTGAAGCTTCTTGGGTGTTTGGATCTGAGGTTTTGGCTCATTGTGGAGCCATGAAGTTCAGATGCCCCTGTTCTTTCGGATGCACACATGTCCAGCGTGAGAGGGAATGGAGGGATTTTATTAGCTCTGTTATTCTATTGTCCATTCCTCCATCTCCCTGTAGCAACTGTTTTGGGGCACTGGGAAATGACTCTCATTTAGACTCTGGGTGATGGGGACTTATATAGTCCACTTCATCTTTCTCCCCAAAGCATTTTGACTCCATATTCAGACTGTCCATAAATCTGAGCTAGAACTGCGTGTGAAGGTCATAATGTTCTTCTCTGAGGGAGAGTTTCAAGGAAGAAGACCAGGGGCAGAGAAAAATAGACCCTTTTCTGATTCTGCTTTGTGGAAAAAAACTCTGCCATTTTTGCCCCAGCTATCATTATATTTGTAGATGGGTGAGAAACTGGATGTTAATATATTGAAAAGACAAGTGAGGCACTGGATGGGAGTTGCTGTAGTCTTAATTTCTTTCCCTATATATCATATTTCTCTGGCTGAATTAGACTGGAAGCCTCTCAGAGCAGGAATATTGTATTTTGTGTGTTTGTACAGCTCCCTGTTCACTCACGTCATCCCTGAAATAACAGCAACCAGATAATGACACCTCCCTGGTTGGTTTGCCACCAGGGACTGAAACTTGGACTGCTAGCGCCAAAGCACAGACAGTCTACCATTTAGGTTAAAAGAGTAAGTCCATCAGCTGGGAGCAGTAGCAGTTGGCTTTTGGCTGTGAATTGGCCACTAGAAAAGGACAAAGACACGCTTAGCCAGTGTGTTATCTAGACCTGGGTGCATCTAGATCTAGGTTCAAAGGTTGAGCATCTATAAAGTTTGGGAGGTGGCTCTGGCCTCTCTAAAAATAAAACAATAACAATATTATTCACCAAATCGTATCCAACGCATGTTCAAAATGTTTAACATTTCCCCACAAAAGGAAGTTGACAAAATCTTTGGCTGTAGCCCTTCCATACTTTTGGGGTGATGGGGATCAGGAGGAGAAGAAGGGTTCATGTTCAATGCATCCTTTGCAGTATCCAGTAATGAAAGGGTTATTTGTCTTCAGGGACACTAAAGCTATTGAGGATTTCAGTGCTGCTATTGGTTGGGGGAGCCTGGGAACAAATAGTGATATATTGTTGCAACAAATATTCTAGTTGGCACCTATATGTAATTAGGCAGTGGCACAACCCTGGCATAGTGCAGCTTTCCCACTCATTCCTCTGCCTGCCATGTTTGTGTGTGTAGATATGTCTTTTTTGGTGGAGACAGCTCTGCACACGCTTCTAATCAGACTGCAGTAATGTTAGGATAGTATTTGGGGTGAGGGGAGGGATGTTCCCCGCTAGGTTCATGACCAAGACTTTGAAACAACCAAAGAAAAAGCTGCCTGCAGAGACTGCTTCTCAAGTTGCATGTGGGGCGGGGGTTTCAGGGCATGTTTTTGGCAGCATACGCATTGCTGGTGGGATGCTCATGTAGTGCCAATGTGATCAGTGGTTCTCACAGTCTCTCCACTGAGTCTCAGAACATGGGGTTAAGGAACCCCTTTGTGACTGAGAGTGTAGAAGTAAGAATGCTTTTCTGTGGTATTTCAGCCCTTGTGCTCCCAGGCAGGAACAGAGAGGGCAGACATCACAAATATTACAAACTAGTGTAGGTCAAAACTTTTCAAAGTTTGGAACTTGGATGAAAAATGGGGGGAAAATACAGATGAAATTGTTGTGATTCCCTCCATCCCTGGTCAGGTTTGGAAATTGTCACAAATTTTTAAATTTAAAAATTAGATGGGGGGAAAAAAGGGTGCGGGAGAGTTGAATTTTGTTTTTAAAATTGATAACCACTTTCCCGCCCAAACCTTGGAATAGGTCCAGTTCTAGATTTATTTCAGTTCTAGTTTAACCTGCTTTGTTCTACTATCCCCCCTTCTCCAGGTGAGCAACCACTCCTGAAATCCACCTCCTAAAATGTAGGAAAATGAACAACATTCAACATTCGGGGTGGGTGGTCTTGCTCATCGGCCTTTCACTCTGTACCCAGTCTGCTTTCAAGCTAACTTGCTGCTGATCAAGTTATAGCAATGCTTCACAACTCTGAGGAGGGCTGAAGGCATGGAGGGAGCCAAACGGGGCATGGGGTTAGGGTTTGTGGAGGGAGAGTGAATGAGGAGCTGATGGGGGTGGAGGTGGGGCAGAATTTGGTCAGAGTAAGATGAAAGCAAATCAGAAAATTGCCCACAGGTCCCACAACAGCACCTGCTCTTTTCACTCCCTCATGTACGCTGTCACAAGCTAGAGCCCTCACAGGTTATACACTTTTATTCTGTGACAGATGGACAACAGGAGTCAGCATTGTCGCTTGGATCACCTAGCCTGTTTGTTTCCAAGAGTGCCCCAAGGCCTTAGCTACGCAAGCGAAAATGGGGCCCATAATTCACCTGTGGTAGCAGTTCTGGAAGTTGTACTGGAGAGGGGGCTCAAGGCGGGTGAGACGACATGTTGATCAAAATTACATATCCCTGTCTACGCTACAGCTTCCTCTGTGGTTGCTGCTGCTGGAGCTGTACTGGTAGTGAATGACATGTGTCACTTGTGCCAGTGTAAATGTGGGAGGAAGAGGGGGATTTGGCTAACCCTTCATATCTTCAGGCTGTGCATCAGCCTGTGTCTCTAACAAGGCTGGGTGTAGGCATGAGACATTTAGGCAATTCTTCCACGGTCGCTCTAGCTAACAGAGGTGCAGCTCCACCGGTGCTAGCTCTAGTGTGCAGACTGGACTGCAGGAATAAAGACCAGGGGAGACAAGCTCGCACACTGGGGTCTGTTCCTCTCTGCCTGTGAGGTCTGGAGAGAGGGATGGCTGCTGAGGAGAGGAGGGACAGGCAGGGAAATGGCTGCTTCCGGAAGATTGGATAGGAATAAGTAGGCCAGCCCCTGAAGAAATAATGCACAGTAGTTCAGGGGGAGTTGGCATTTCTATCCCAAAGAGGATAGCTGGCTGCTTTGGGAGATCAGGGAGCTGTTGTGTGGAGAGGGCACAGCTTACAAAAAGTTGGGATAATTCAGTACGCAATGTGAACCTCTGAGATCCCCCTGTCACTCAACCTAACATACCCCTCCATCCTCCTAGTGATCACTTTGGAACTTGCGGAAGCTAACAGGATTGGTCCTTCCACATATCGCGCATATATATATATCTGTAGGAATATGGCTTGCAAGGCAGGTGCTCCTCTTGTTAGTGAGCTTCAGGGGATAGGCAAGAAAATAACTTCTTATAGACACAATCAGCCATTCTAGCTCATCATCCAGTGTTCCCTTCCTTGCCTAGCCTCCTATCGCCCACGCTGCAGGGAGCCCTGGGCTGACCATATATGGTCACTGGCTCAAGATGGCTTTGCTGTGCTAGCAGGCCCATCCCTTCCTTTGCCACATCCTTCCCCAGCTGTCTTGAATTCTCCAGATCCCTTAGAGGAGACTTGGAGAGTCCTAAGTAAGATTACCACAGTTGCTAAGTATATCCGAGGCTGGAAGGAGATTGTCTTGGGAAACTGATACCTCAGGAGCTATCTTTGAACTCCTTAGCACCAAATTCCTGGGGGAGGGGAGGAGGAACTTTTGAGCCATGCTCAAAGAGGCTGTTAAAAATTTAACTCAACTCACTCAACTGCATGCTGCTTCATCAAAGAAAGGGAAGGGGGAGGGGAAGGAATAGGTTCTAGTTGAATGAATAAGAAAAAGAGCTAGAAAATACCCTAGCTCTGACAAAGGTGCCATGTATATGGGCAATTTGTGACTGGTCCTTTGACTTTAAGAATCATCTTATTTAAAGGAGACATAAAAAAAAAAAAGTGGCTGGTGGCCCTTTTTACTTCTTTAAGATGGAAAAAAAAAGGTGTGAAAGATTATTAATTCATTATTATTATTCTTTTTTCTGCTTCATTTTTACCTTGAAAATTCAGGGCCAGTCTACATTGGAAGACTCTATGACAGGGCTAGTCTATTATTTGTCAAGGTCCAAATTTCTTGGTCAAGGTTTAGTCAAGGTTCAGCCTCCAGAGACAATAATAATAATGAAAGTAAGTAAAGAAAAAGATTTTGGGGGTCAGTTCAAAAGCCCCTGGTGGTCCAGATTTGCCCTGCAGTCTGCCTATTGACTACCCCTGCTCTATGATGACAAGAGAACTAGTCAAATGGTGACAGTATAAAAATCGAGAGCAGCTCTCAAGCCTAGTGGTGAGGCCAGGTTTAGTTCCAGAGGCTTGGGAGTACACAAAGCCAGCTTTGCACCTTTTATCTTCGTGAAAAGACAGCCCGATTTGGATTTTCAGTTTCACACAGGGCTGGGTGGGAGAAGGTGAGTGGGAACAGAGCAGGGATGCAGGGGGCTCTTTCCCTGTTTGGAGATGAACTGGAAACAGTTTCCTTACACATACATCATCTTCCCTTTTAGCAGCTGTGGGTCAGAGCACTGCTATTTTCCCAGTGAGCTGTTTAATAAAATGAAGCCTCAGAAGGAGGAGTGGAGGAGGAAAGAGAAAATGACAGAGAGGGAGGGAGGAAAGAGGTGGAGGGGTGAGAAAGATTAGGAGCAGAGACAGGCTCATAACAAACCCCCAGTTCCCTGCACCTCAGAATGGAGCAAAAGTTCCAGACTCTGGAACTAATCTGTTCAGCTCCAAGGAGTTTGGCAGGGACATATGCAAAATGAGGGGAGCTGTGTGGCAGAGGAAAGGGGTAGTGACAGCAAAAGCAGCAGCACCGCCCAGGTTGGGCTGGCAGTAGCTGGGCTCTGGCAACACACAGGCTGGCTTGGAATGGCACAGCTGCAGGGATATGGCGCTGGGTGGGCTGGAGGGCGAGTAGCAGAGCTGGGCATGGGTGGGCAGTGGCTGTGGCATTGTATGGAACAGGCTGGAAATGACAGCGGTGTGGCAGATTTTACAGATTGCTGCTGGAATGGTTGTGGCACTGCCCAGGTGAGGTGGGAGCTGAATGCTGCACACAGTAGGTGATGATGGCAATGTCCAGGTTAAGATGGTCTCAGAGTTCTTATTAGCAGTGCACAAGACAGCGAGGCACTAGAACAGCTGGGGCACTGTGTAAGGGTGACAAGGTGGATGAGGGAACATCTTTTATCGCACCAAAGTGTCGGTGCGAGAGGCAAGCTTTTGAGTTTAGGCAGAGACCTTCTTCAGGTCTGGGAAATGTACTGAGAGTCAGAGCCACCTGGGGGGGCAGGCGCAAGTGGGGCAATTTAGCCCAGGCCCCATGGGGGCCCTGTGAGCCCTGGCCGGTGGCCGTCTGGGTCTTCGGCAGCATTTCGGCGGCGACGGGGGGCCCTTCAGCCACTCTGGGTCTTCGGCAGCATTTTGCCAGCGGGGGACCCTTCAGCCGCTCCGAGTCTTCAACGGCATTTTGGTGGCGGGGGGGCCTTCAGTGCTGCCGAAGACGTGGAGTGACTGAAGAGCCGCCCGTCGCCGAAGTGCTGCCGAAGACCCGGACTGCCGCCAGGTGAGGACAAGCACCGCAGCTCCCCCACTTTGCCCCTGCCCCCCTAAATCCTCTGGGCAGCTCGGAGTGTCACGACGTAATACAAGCTGAACAGATTGTTTAACATAAGTAGTTAACACATATTTCAAGAGACCCTTCAAGGTGAAGTGGCCTGTTAACACCCCTTCAGGAAAAGAAGGAAGGGGAAGACAATTAGGGGAGTTGTTAGTGGGTTACAGTTTGTTTTAATAAGCCATCAATCCAGTGTCTCTGTTCAGTCCATGAATGTGGAATGCGCTGTCTGTTGCATTGCACTGGTTAGGCTGGCACTGATTGCCTGCAGCAGCGCACAGTTTAGACTTGTAAGCACACGTTACAGCACCAGAAAACCTGCTGTAACACAGAACTAGCAAGCGCTGTTTGCTGCTGGTCTGGACGCATGGAAAATGAGAGACTCTGCCACACGAACACCTGTTCTTATGCCCAGGCAGTGATGTGATGCATTTGCATCCATCAGCCGCAAGGAGGCATGCTCTGCTCATGCTTATTTCATAAGGCAGCGGAAAGGAGAGAGCTAGAATGCAAAAAGCCTGTGTTTCAAGGAAAAGTTTTGGGGGAGTGGAAGCTTCAACCCTTGCCTAACACAGGCAGCCATGCACTAGTCAAGAGGGCAGCCTTACAGAAAGTGTTTGTTTTGGGAAGCAGCGAGAATGCCATTGTACAGCATGCTCTAGTAGCTGAGCCCAAATAGAAGACAAGATTTGTGGCTTTGTTCCCAGCTCTGCTACTTACTGGCTATGTGACCTTTGGTGAGTCATGTAATCTTCGTATCCCTCAGGTTTCTCATGGTTAAGATAGCATTAATAACACTTACCTTCTTCACCAGTGTGTTCTGAGCTTAATTCATTAATGCTCCCAAAGCACTTTGAGAGCCTCAGTGGGAGGGTCTGAGAGAAGGGCAAAATATCTCCTCCTACTGGTTTTATGTATTTGTTCCCGTCACCCATGAGTCCTCCTGTTGATGTCCTTACCCCCTACACTGCTGCCAGAACATGCCTGGCCCATAATTCCAACTATACATATAAAATGATGGAGTCTAAATTAGCTGTTACCACTCAAGAAAGAGATCTTGGCGTCAATGTGGATAGTTCTCTGAAAATATCCGCTCAATGTGCAGCGTCAGTCAAAAAAACTAACAGAATGTTAGGAATAATTAAGAAAGGGATAAAAATAAGACAGAAAATATCATATTGTATCTATATAGATCCATGGTATGCCCACATCTTTAATACTGTGTTCAGATGTGGTTGTCCCATCTCAAAAAAGATACATTGGAACTGGAAAAGCCTCACAGAAGGGTGAAAAAAATATTAGGGGTATGGAACGGCTGCTATATGAGGAAAGAGTAATAAGATTGGGACTTTTCAGCTTGGAAAGAGACGACTGGGTGGGAGGGATATGATAGAAGTCTATAAAATCATGACTGTTGTGGAGAAAGTAATTAAGGAAGTGTTATTTACTACTTCTCATAACACAAGAACTAGGATCACCAAATGAAATTAATAGGCAGCAGGTTTGAAACAAACAAAAGGAAGTATTCCTTCACACAACGTACAGGCAACCGGTGGAACTCCTTTCCAGAGGCTGTTGTGAAGGACAAGACAATAACAGAGTTGTTTCGTTCCCAGGGTTGACAAACAAGGCTGTACTTACATTGCCACTGCCCATGTTGGGCCCGTTCTTTGGGCAAGTAGAGGATATCTGTGTGTGAGGAGTAAATGCACCTTAAACACTTGTGCTTCCCCAGATCCAGGATCTCAGCAGCATGAACTTCCCCATATCAGTCTATGAAGTAACCTGGCCCAGTGGATAGCGTTGGCTTGAAAGCAAGGAGACCTGGGCTCTGTTCCTGTGTGACCTTAATTGGAAGCACTTTGGGGCAGGGCAGCACCTGGCACAAATGCCCACCATCTTGGTCGGTGCCTCTAGCTGCTATCATAATACAAATAATGAACTTGCCCTTCTCAGAGCCAGCCACTGGCCCAAGTCAACTGCTGCAGGGTGCCAGTGACTGCCCCTGAAGCCAGTGGGAGCTGTTGCTATCTGGTGGCAGGAGGTTAAGGCCCCAGTAATGCATCGTTCTCTGTCTACAGTCGTGTGGGTTACCCCTGACAGCTCTAACTCAGCAGATGCCTCTCTTTCTCTCTCTTTGTACCTCACAATGGGGCTAGACCATAAATGGTTGCCTTTTCCTCCTCCCATCTTTCCTCCTGCTTGTGGATACTCGCCAGATAGGCTGCTGTCCCCTCTGTGCACTCCTCTTTCTCCTACTCCTGCCCTGCCTTCCACCTGGAGGACACCTCAGAGCAACTGCACGCACCAGACCAAAAAGCCCCAGAGGGGAACCTGCTGTTGCTAAGAGCTCGAAGCAGTGACTTTCTCACTGAGTTCCTTTGTTTCCTCCCATTCCCTCTGAATGGGAGGGCCTGAGAGCTGCACTCTGAAGAGACCTCTTGGGAGTGGGGAGATATGGTGTGGTATTTTCAAAAGAGGCTCAGGGAGGTAGGTCGGTGCCCAGATTCCATTAAAATTCAGATGTAGTTGGGCACGTAGCCTGACAATCCCTGCCTTTGGCTATACTGGACCACATGCTCTGAAGAAACCGCAATGGGCCTATTCATCCCTGGGCCAGAGATTGGCTCAATGCAGGGACTGAGTGGGAGGGAAAAGGTACTGGGGGCAGGCTGGGGCTGGCTTGGCCCTTGGCAGAGGTTAGAGCAGCCTGAACCCAGCTGCCAACAGTGCTTGTGGGCTGGCCCAGAAGCCAGGAGTAGTTGGGGCATAGAAATGTCCTGGCCATATCTCCCTCCTTGTGGGACTTGCCCTTGCACACCAAGAGCTCCTGAGAGGGGTGCCATAGAGCTACTGATGCCTTAATCCACCCTTAGTTCCTTGTCGTATCTCTATCCTTAATACCCATCTATCTAGTGAACAAATTCCATGTGTGCCTGAAGTCATGCATTGCAAACACTTATTTTGCTTTGGGTCTCTTTTGGGTGTGCCCTGCTTCCCCACAGCAGTGCCCTGGAAGCAGGGCAATTGGCTTGGACCTCATGTTGCTCCGTGCCTGGCTGTGTGTGAAATAATTTTTTCTCAGCCAGCCAGGGAGGGCAGTGCCAAAAATGTTTTCCACCCTGGGCAGCAAAACAAACAAAACAGTGAGACTTCTAGAGCTGGCCCTGCCTGTAGGTATCAGCCAGGACTCCAGTACTGTGAGCTTCCCCACAGCAGGGACTGCAGCGGCATCAGTCACAATTTCAGCAGCATGAGCTTCCTGGAAAGCTTCCTGCTCCGTAAGGGCTAGCCCCCTCTGTCTGGGAGTAATGGAGTCTGCTCTCATGTGGCACAGTGTGGGAGCTGTGCTGTCCCTGGGAATCCTTCATTAGCTGACACTCGCTTTGGCCTCAACTAGCCTTGGCCTGGCTTTCTGGGCCTCAACCTATGTCTAGGGTGATGGCTATTGGTGTCCCCCTGGATCTGCTGCAGGAGCAAGTCCTTCTGGAACCATTTTCTCGAGTTTTCTCTAAGGCAGGGGTCTCCAAACTGCGGCCCGGGGCTTCCATTTGTCCGGCCCTCCAACCAACAGGGAAGAAGCGAACAGCTGAGTAGGCACACTGAGCAGGCAGGGGGAGGGGCTGCCAGCAACAGCTCAGATGGGTTGGGAGGGGTAGCTCAGCTGAACTGTGCAGAGGGGTGAGTTCCTCTGGGAGTCAGTTTCCCCCCGGAAGGGGAGCCAACTTAGGGGAGAGTCATTGCTGCAGCTGAGCAGGTACAGGAAGAAGCAAACAGGCAGGCTGCAGCTGAGTAGGCACAGGGAGGGCCTGCAGGCAGCAGCTTGCATGGCGGGGGGGGGGGCTGAAGCTCAGCTGAGCTGTGTGGAGGGGTGAGTGCCCCCTGGAGCCAGTGTCACCCCAAAAGGGGAGCCAACTTAGGGGAGAGTTGCTGCTGCAGGGTAGCAGGCATGGACCCCTGCCTTAGAGTAAAAATACAAGCCAGCTGCTTAAATGACATCTCCAATAAATGGAGTAAAGAAGATGGAAATTAACAATTTCATGATGGTTAAATGTTACCTACAGCACTAATAGAACCAAACAGTATTTGTAGGATACAAATGTGAGTTTTTAGAAATAAAATTTAAAAAAGTGAAATGATTTTTAATGTATTGACAAATATTGTGTGATTTCACAGTACCTGCATTGATTAACTTTTATACCTGATTTAGAATTTAATGCAACACTGACACAGTAGAGTAGTGTTGTTGTTTAATGATTTTGCATATATTTGCATTCATTTAATTTCTTTCACAGTTTCTTCGGCCCACGAAGCCACTTCTAAAATCTAACATGGCCCTTGTCTCAAAGTTTGGAGACCTCTGCTCTAAGGAATCAGGATATTTTGCAACTGTTTTGCAACAGAAAAGCTTCAAAAACAGACTCCAACGAGAAACTGAACTTTAATATGCAAATTAGACACTATCAACTTAGGCTTCAATAAAGAGTGGGAATGGCTGAGCCATTACACACATTGAATCTATTTCCCCATCTTAAGTATCCTCACACCTCTTGTCAAACTGTCTGAAGTGGGCTATCTTGATTATCACTACAAAAACTTTTTTCTCTAAATTAATTAGCCTCTTAGAATTGGTAGGACAACTCCCACCTTTTCATGTTAACACACAAATCTCCCCACTATATGTTCCATTCTATGCATCCAAAGAAGTGGGCTGTAGCCCACGAAAGCTTATGCTTAAAATAAATTTGTTAGTGTCTAAGGTGCCACAAGTACTCCTGTTCTTTTTGTGGATACTGACTTACACGGCTGCTACTCTGAAAGATATCCTAAGGAACATTCTGGGAGGTATTTAGTATGATACAACTGGAATTCAGAGGCCCCTCTATTTTAGTACTTAATGGTATTCCAGAAGACATGTGCCACTGGGAACGATTACCAAGCCAGTCGCTTGCTCTTGGGCAGCTGTACCTGGTCTATGTGCCACAGGCATCTACCCCAGATGCCGCTGTGCATACTTTGAGATACAGGACCCTGTATGGTGTGGCTGTACAAAGCTGGTATTATTCTCAGACTTTGTAGGACCATAGCACCTAGAGGGCCCAGCTGAGATCAGCACCCCATTGTGCTCTACAGGGTATAGATACATAGATAATACATAGACACAGTGTCTATCCCAAATAATATAGAACCAAAATATGCAAGGGAGAAAGGAAGCATGATCCCCTTTTTCCCAGATGGAGAACTGAGACACAGAGACTTTAATCAAGGTACTTTAGCAGCCTGTAGCATAGCTGAGATTTGAACTTACATCTCCCGAGTCCTAGCCCAGTACCTTAGTCAAAGCCAGAAGTTCCATTGAAAACTGCTACAGGAATGTGTGTCTGTAGTGACCTAGCAATGAATGGGTTAACCATTCTTGCTTGGAATCTCAGTGTATTTTCCTTGCCAGTTTATCCGTCTTAATACACACCAGATGTGCGAGACAGCTGACTGAGTGCCTTAATCCTGGGCTTCAGCAGGCAGAGTTGTCTCTCTCACAAGGGGCAGGCCCACTCCAGACTCACTGGGGATTTCATCTAGTGCAAAGCAGGGGCAGGGAGGCTGGCAGCCCCCTCCCTCACAGGGAAAGTGTGGGATGACTCTAAGCTACTAATTGTTAAATCAAGGTCTTTTACTTACTGCAATGAGCTAGCCATTCCTAGGCGGAGGAGTTGGGACTGGGACAACACCCTCACTGACTTAGCAGTAATGGGACTGAGGGCAGCACCCTGGACATACAGCAGAGATATCTCTGTTCTAAAGATGAGTACTTAGAACGGATCAGCTCCACAGCTGGTGTAAACTGAAGTACTGACTTCAGTGGTGTGGTGTTGGTTTAACCAGCTAAGGATCCAGCCCACTATATCATCTGGCCCTCTGTCCCCCCAGCCTTGGGCCACCCAGCATGCTGCCCCCAGCCCTGGACAGTGCTGCCTGAAGCACCTGAGCTGTGCTGGCCCCCTAGCCCAGGGCCAGCCCGCTGACCCCAGACCCAATCACACTGGCCAGTTGGAGCAACCCCAGCCCCTCTCCCTTTAATCGGTTAACCGATTAAATGATATTTTAATTGTTTAAATGGCTAATTTTTTAAACAATATTTACATCCCTACTCTCATCCTTTCTAGACTACTGTACCCCTTTCAGGAAACTGATTTGCATACCTCCAAGTTTCACCTCACTTAAAAACTACTTGCTTACAAAACTAGACATAAAAATACAGAAGTGTCACAGCATGCTATTACTGAACAATTGCTGACTCTCATTTTACCATATAATTGTAAAATAAATATTGTACTTACATTTCAGTGTATAGTATATAGGGCAGTATGATTTTGTATGAAATTTTAGTTTGTACCAACTTTGCTAGAGCTTTTTGTGTAGCCTGTTGTAAAACTAGGCAAGTATCTAGATGAGCTGATGTACGCCCTGGAAGACCTCTGTGTACCCCCAGGGGTATGTGTACCCCTGGTTGAGAACCACTGAACTAGGTCCCTTCTGGCCTTCCAGTCTATGGGTATATCTAACTACAGGATTATTCCTATTTTACATAAACCAGTTTGTAAAACAGATTGTATAAAGTCAAGTGCACGCGGCCACACAATGCACAATAATTCGGCAGTGTGTGTCCATGTACCAAGGCTAGCGTCGATTTCTGGAGCATTCCCGTAGCTATCCCATAGTTCCCGCAGTCTCCCCTGCCCATTGGAATTCTGGGTTGAGATCCCAATGCATGATGGTGCAAAAACAGTGTCGCGGATGATTCTGGGTAAATGTCCTCACTCATTCCTTCCTCCGTGAAAGCAACGGCAGACAATCATTTCATGCCCTTTTTCCCTGTGTTGCCCTGGCAGATGCCATAGCATGGCAACCATGGAGTCCGTTTTGCCTTTTGTCACTGTCACCGTATGTGTACTGGATGCCGCTGACAGAGGCGGTACTGCAGTGCTACACAGCAGCATTCATTTGCCTTTGCCAGGTAGCAGAGATGGTTATAAGTCGTTCTGTACCGTCTGCTGCTGTCATGGGTGCTCCTGGCTGGCCTTCGCTGAGGTTGGCCGGGGCGCAAAGACAAAAATGGGAATGACTCCCCGGGTCTTTCCCTCCTATATGTTTTATCTAAAAATAAAATCAGTCCTGCCTAGGATATGGGGCAAGTGCACTAGAGAACCAGAGAGCACAGCTGCTCCGTGTCAGATCCCGCAGAAATGATGAGCTGCATGCCATTCACGGGGGGTGCCCCTGCAACAACCCCAACCGTTGCTTCCCTTCTCCCATAACCTTCTTGGGCTACCGTTGCAGTGTCCCCCCATTTGTGTGATGAAGTAATAAAGAATGCAGGAATAAGAAACACTGAGTTTTTAGTGAGATAAAATGAGGGGGAGGGAGCCTCCAGCTGCTATGATAGTCCAGGCAGGACAGAATCTTTTCGTTAGACATGAAGGGGGGTGGGGGTTGATGGAACTCAGCCCCCCAGTTGCTATGATGAGGACAGTTACCAACCGTTCTGTACCATCTGCTGGGAATGACCAGGAGTCATTCCTATTTTTACCCAGGCGCCCCCGGCTGACCTCACCTGAGAACAGCCAGGAGCACTCATGCCGGGGAGGGGAGGGGAGAGGA
>NC_133772.1:42252956-42337474 GCF_003597395.2 Chelonoidis abingdonii
CCTCCCTCCATGAGCGTCCATTTGATTCTTTGGCTTTCCGTTACGCTTGTCACGCAGCACTGTGCTGTGGACTCTGTATCATAGCCTGGAGATTTTTTTCAAATGCTTTGGCATTTCGTCTTCTGGAAAGGAGATCTGATAGAACAGATTTGCCTCCTTACACAGCGATCAGATCCAATATCTCCCGTACGGTCCATGCTGGAGCTCTTTTTGGATTTGGGACTGCATCGCCACCCATGCTGATCCGAGCTCCATGCTGGGCAAACAGGAAATGCAATTCAAAAGTTCGCAGGGCTTTTCCTGTCTACCTGGCCAGTGAATCCGAGTTCAGATTGCTTTCCAGAGCGTTCACAATGGTGCACTGTGGGATACCGCCTGGAGGCCAATACCATCGATTTGCGGCCGAACTAACCCTAATCCGACATGGCAATACCAATTTCAGTGCTACTCCTCTCGTCGGGGGGGAGTACAGAAACTGGTTTAAAGAGCCCTTTATATCGATGTAAAGGGCCTCGTTGTGTGGACAGGTTAAACGGTTTAACGCTGCTAAATATGGTTTAAATGTGTAGTGTAGACCAAGCCTCTGATTCACCATCCCATTCAAAATAACCAGCACTGGCGCTTTGGTCCTGGTTTTTGTACTGATCAATTTAAGCAGGGAGAAAAGAAAATGGAGGGGAAGATTTCAATATCATGGCAGAGTTTAACTCCTCCACCTGTAGCATCAGCAGGAGATTTTGGTTCAAATATAGATGAGCTCACAACTGAGTTGAATGTGTTGGTCTCAGTGGACACTTACATATGTTGCACGAATGCCATTCAGCAAAGCAGGGGCATGGCAGATTGCACCCAGTCCTGCCTATGATGGAGAATAGAAAAGGCTGAAGGTTTCTTCTGTGATCACCTGTACACCACCCGCTCCACCACTGAATAGCCTTGTTTCTTTGCCAGCTGGAAAAATAATGGGAAAATACATCTTCATATTTCTGTAATCAAAAAAAAAGAGTGCATCTCATGTTTAAAGCTGAGGACAGTTTGCAGAACTGCCCAGGGGATTTGGATGCTCAGTTCCTGATTATTTGATTGGAAATGTGTGTCCAATCCGTTAGGACAGCTTTGAACATCTCAGTCTAAATAAATGTTGTCTGGGGTGTGGTCTCAGGGCTGCCTTCTTTGTGGTTGGCCTAGGCAGCACTATCTCTCCCTTTTCTCTCCTGTTTATCATCCCTCTCGTGCTGGTACCAGCTGCCTTGCAGGCCTGAGAGATACCTCCAGAAGCCTGTTTCCAAGCCCCAGATGCTGTGATTAAGGGGCTCTAGAGAGGAAGATGCTTTTGTGGTTGAGGCAGTGGACAGGAGCTCAGACAATCTAGGTTCAGTTCCCAGCTCTGCTATAGGCTTCCTATGTCACCTTGGGCAAGTGCCTTTCTGCCTTAGTTCCCTGCTTGTCGAATAATGTGTCTATCTTAAACTGTAAGCTCACTGGCACAAGACGTGTATCTTATTACATGCTTGTACAGCACCTAGCACCACGGTGTCCTGATCCCAGCTAGGGCCCCTGTGATACGAATCACAGTGGTCTCACCAACTCTCTCCCCTGTCAACTTTTTTTTGTTTTTTCAGCATCTTTCTCTCAGTCTCTTCCCCCTTCTCTTCTTTCCTTCCCTCTCTGCTCTTCTCTTCAACTCTCCTAAGCAAGGCATCCTCTGCTGGGATGCTGTGAAACACTTGCTGTTCCTAGGAGTCTGTCACTGTGAACCTAAACAAACTGTTTTGCCTCTCAGGCTGCAGAACGGGAGGTGGATTTTGCCCAGCGGGAATGCTCTGCTTCCAGGGGCAATCCTGAGGACAAACATGGATTCTTCCCTCTCTGTAGCTCGCTTGCCTGTTGATGAGAATGTTTTGCACATCTATAGCCCTTGCCATCCGAGAATCTGGCAAGGCTTTAGAGACACTTATGAATTAAGTCATCTAACATGCTTATCACCAGGTAAGTAATTTTGTTTCTATTTTTCTCTGGAGGAAACTGAGGTACAGACTTGCCCCCAGCCAGCAAGTATGTATTGGAGTCATGAACACAACTCAGATTTCCTGACTCCAAGTCATCTGTTTTATCCAATTGGCCATTGTCCGCTTTAACCAGCAGACCACCCTCATCTCACACACTTTCACGCTCACCTGTAGTTATATAAGCTCTCATTAGAGCCATCAGTCTGCACCTGGGCCTTTTTTGGGGGCCTGGCAGCGCTGATCCCAAACCAGCTAGTAGGGTGTTGCTAATGAGTGACCGAAAATTCAACACCTCGTCAGTCCCTTAAGGGAGAGAAGGGACCATCTGCTGGCTCTTCCTTTCTTTCTTACAGAATTAAGCCCTGAAAATCGTAATAGCTTGATATAATCCCACAAAATGAGCCATCCTGTCCTAGAGTCCTGATCATGTAGTCAATGAGTTTAGAAGTGACTGCTCCTACTTGAAAGATATTTGAGACTGTTAAAGCCCCTGTTTCACTGGGATTACCTTTAATGTGGTTGGCTACCTATCTTCAAGCCTTAGCAAAATGAGATGGGACATATTAATTGGGATACCACACATCAGTAAGTAACATTTGTTTCACAGGCTAGAGCACACCCACCATTGGTTACTTACATATCCATTAGACTGGCATTCCAATTAACACGTCCTTTCTCATTTAGCCCAGGTTTGAAGATGAACAAATGCTGTAAAGATAATCCCAAGAGACCTACTTCTGCAGACTTTGAGAAACGTGGGTCCATTGGGTTGGGGAACGGTAGAAGGAGAGGTAGTGATGAAGAGAGTAGAATGTGAAGATGTATGAAGGATTGTACCAGCTAGGAAACAGGGCACCTCCCTGCCATATCATCAACACCAATTTTGCTGAAGCATCCAGTGCAATGGTTCACTGGCTGGTGGTATCTAAATGACCTTTTTGAGAGGCAGAGTGGCCAGACGGGAATATTACAGAGAGAGTAATGACATGGGGTATGCACTCACCCCTTCTTACTGCAAGATTTCCTGAAGGTAACCTGTCATGTTGGAGTGCCTTACCTGGTGGTTAGGGCATGTGGAGGTGTGCCAATGAGCATTACCAACATATAGGAAATCAGCAAAGGGCATCAAGAGAATCACTGAGACTGGACTATTCGAGCTGGCAGCTAACATAAGAACCACCACACAGGTTGAAGTTGACAAAGGGTCTCACTGAAGATGCAGTTAGGTGCAATTTCTTTATCCAGAGTTCTTGTGGGAAATGGACTCAGTGTAGTCAGTGAAGAGAGGAGACAAGCGTGAAGCGCTTCTAAAGAGGAGACACAGGGAGGAAAAAATATGCCCAGGACCTGTCTTCCACGGGACCTGAGGGAACACAGCAAATGGGCTACTCTGAAACCTTTACAGTTCTAGGGCCTGATTCTCCAAAGCACCCAAGCTCATTATTCTTCTCTTGTGGTGTAAGGGGGGGGGGGGCCTTAAAGGACATGAAATATGGTCTGTGTAAAGAGGAACCTCTACTGGAGTAGAGCACCCCTATCCTGGCCCCACTCCCCTCTCCTGGAGGGACAGAAAAGGGATGTAGCGGAAAGCACTGAACAATGGGCATTTTGTGCTCTTGCAAGGGGCCGTGAGAAGTAGAACACATGTTAGAGCAGCCCCGAGATTGCTCTAAGTGAAACCAGGGCTTGGGTAGGGCCAGCTGCCTCAGACTGTGAGGAATAGAAAGGTGGTTTCCTGTGCCTCCATCTAAATGAAGAGCCTTTCAATTCATTCCCATGTTCTCTAGTCATTCTGAAGCAGGCTGTGCTGCTCCATCAATAACTCCACGCATGCTTAAAAACCCAAGTCACTCCCTTGCTCTACAGTGCTGGGGCCTGATCCAATGCCTGTTGAAGTCAATGGAAAGGTGAGACAGAGGGCGGATGATCTCAGCGGGTTTGGCATCCTGTCACTGGGAACAGGCACGTTCCACAAATGCTGGGCCTGATCCTGTCAGGTGTTAAGCACCCTCTGCTCCCATCTCTGGGAGTTGAAGGTGCTCAGTATCCTCAAGGACGGGGCCCTGGACTGGCACTAGACATTTTACTGTCCTGGCTGGAGCTGCATTGGGGGAGTGGCTCCTGGCTACAGATGCAGAGGGAGCACATTTAAAGGGGCAGCCTCCCCTGCTGAAAGCTGTGCTGTGGGACTCAGGCAGCCAGAGCAGGCAGGATCTGCCCAGCGGGGTGTCAGCCCTCTCACACAGTGGTGTGTGGGGGTGTACTTAAAGCAACAGATCTACAGAAACTGTGCTGGTGCATAGCAGGGCAGGGCAGCTGGGCTGGAGGTGCCCCTAAAAGATTGGGATCCTACGGTAGCCAAATAACATGCTCATGCCCAACACTGGCCCTGACTGGGACTTTTGATTGCAACAGTGCTAGAGCAAATCACTCTGGTTGCATTTCTGTGCTACAGTCTTGTTTTTTCCTAGACATACTTTAGCCTCCAAAATGATTTTGCAACCCGTGCTACATAGCAGAGCGATTGTGTCATTAATGAGAACTGGTGCAGCCCTATCTCTCTGGAACTCCCTCCCTGCATCCCAGGGCAACAGAACTGAGTCACTTCCCCCCATCCCACTCACCTTTAAAGCCTTCCCTTTTTGTCTGTTGCTGGAAAGTTCTTTATAAGCCTTTGGCTTAGAAGACACATGCTATGCGCTAGCAAACTGCTTTGTGTTATTGCCCCTGTCTTGTCTTGTGCTAAATGCACCACACCCCTGCAGAGATTTCGATTGATTTTTGTTAAACTCCAGCAGGAAAATAAATCATCTTTTTTTGGTTGGTGTCTTTTTCTTACTGCAGCATCACTGCTGTTTCTAGAATGGCACCCTGAGGTTTATGTGGGCAGTGCTGTACGAGCTGGGCAGATGGGACCACGGCTGATGCTGCTAACCCCTAGCTGCCCTTGAATGGAAGTATAAATCACGTCGAAGCAGCTATGCTCCCCCCCCACCCCACACCACTGCCCAAGGTGGAGACACCTCTGATCCTACACAGATTCCACAGGAGAAGCCCTCAGCCCCAATTGCCTCTGGCGGGTCAAACCATCTTGAGCCATGAGGGGGTAAGGTAGGGATCTCCCTTGCTCATAACTTTAGTGATTTTTTATTTTAAAAATTTAAAATAAAGTTGCAGTGTCTCCAGTTGAATTAAGTCAAGGGGAATGGATCATCCCCAAGTGCAATCGCTAGCATTTTTCTTTTGCACACTGGGGAGACGGATCTGGGAGATGCAGGCATTTAAACAGAAGCACTCCCTTGGCCCTCATCCATGGGGTCCTCTGTGACCCTCCCAGTGCTGGACATGCGTGTTTCTTCCACCTGATCTCCCTGCTTTCTCTGACAGAGATGAAAGGGATGGGATGTTGATTAATCTTCACTATAGGAGGAGCATCACAAACACATCACACCAGCCTGGAGAATTTGCAGTCAGGGAGTGGTACCTGGGAATTCCTTAACCCTGTATAATGCAATGGGAAACATAACCCTTCCACCCACCCCAACCCTTTGCATATCTTGGTGTATTCTGCCCACCCTCCAGTTACTTTCAGTCACCCTCCTTAGTTCATTCCAAAGATCTTATCTCCCCTCCCACCTTTCACCCCCGCCCCACTTCCCTTAAAACAGCTAATCCAACTGACTTCTCCTTGATCCTAGATGCCCTGCTGGCTCAGGAAATCCATCTGCCATACAGCGAGCAAACACCCACATCCTCCACTGCATTTGGCTTCTGCACTGCCTGAGGACACGAGCCCTTGTGGGGAATGGGGATGTTTATAGAAGGCCACCCACGTCTAGCTTCTAGGCAGAATTGACTATGGTGCAGGATTTTAGCACCACTGGACTCTACCTTCTCCTCTAGGCTAAAAGTTTTGGTCTGAAAACCTCTTGCATATTTAATAGCGGGCAGTTTCTTTGGCTTCTTTGCCACGAGGCACTGGTGTTTATTGAGTGGAGGCATGTGGGCAAGACAATTGTCTCTGGACCCGGTCCTCAGCTGGTGTAAACCAGCATAGCTCCACTGAAGCAAATGTCTCTGTGCCAGTTTACACCAAAGGAGGATCTGGCCTCATGTGCCTCGTGGTGAGCCCACCTCTCGACCTTGGCAGGCATGTGCTTCCAGCCTCCTCATAGTTATCAAACCCAGGTCTTTCACATTCCTCTCTGCCCCTCCTGAGTTTGCTATGGATAGTGTGGCTTCTCTGGCTATAATAAGAGCTGTGACTTCATTGAGCAGCAGTTGTTGTAGCAATGCCATCGCTGTTAGCTTCATTGCCCCTTTGTCTCTGCCCGCACTCACCACCAGCCCCTTATAAAAACCCTACAATGGTACCATCTGGGTGGTTGGCCCCATGCTAAGAGCTGCCTCACTGAAATCAATGAACGTTTGCAGAATCAGGCCCTCTCATCACTCTTCCATCTTGCAGAAAGCCATTGGGCATTTGGCCAGTGACTTCAAAAGACCAGAGGCTCTGATCCTGCAAATGCCTGGACGTGTGCTTACCTTTAAGCATGTGAGCAATCTCAATGAAGTCAGTGGGAGTGAGTCTGCTTAAAGCCAAAACACACATATACATGCTTGCAGTGGCTGGCCTTTATCTTGTTGAATATTAGAGACCTTTGCTGATTGCTTTCCTAGTTCCACCTAGCCTCACAGAATGTAGAGGTGTAAAATAAATATACTCCAGCACATAGTCCATCCATGATCCCAGTGCAAGAGCAACCACTGCACCTAGCTACTTTTATTATTTCTCATCATTTATGAGCTGTTTGGTAAATATATAAACAATTAACAAAGAAACCCATTTTTAAAGTGTGGGGGGCTTTTTTTGTTTGGTTGGTTTTTTTACACATTTAATACCCGTCTGTACTTATTTCAGTGCAGTTTCTCTTTACTGATATTTCTTCATTTATTATGTGGGCAGTTACCAGATATCTACATTTCAAACAACTGAGCTACCGCAAATAGTCCAGCATTACTCATCCAAAGAAAACATATGCACATTTTATGAGATACAGGGAGAGTGGCATGTAAAAATCTCAATACATGTTGGTCCTGATAATAAGGACACTTTATAATTCTCACAATACACCTTTTAGAGAGGTCAGGGTTGATATTCCCTTTCCACCAATGGGGAAACTGAGGCAGAGAGGTTACTTGACCTGCCCACTATCGCCCAACAAGTGAATATCAAAGATGGGATTAGATCTCAGTAGTTATTGGCTGCTAACCCTATGCTCCCACAGAGTCCTCTCTTCTTCTTTGTATTACAGTGGCACATCAATGCCCTGACTAAAGGACTGTACACAAACTCCCTGCCCTACTGAGTTTACAATCTAAACAGACAAGACAGACTCAGGGTGGGAGGGGAAACAGAGGCACAGTAACTCGTCCAACATCACTCGGCAGGATGGGGCAGAGCCAGAAGTAGAATGAACATCATATTCCGAAGCATAGTCCAGAGCGCTATCCAAGACCACCCAGTTGACATCATAATAATGATACCTAACTCTTATTGAGCACTTTTCAGTAGATTGCAAAGCACTTTATGAAGGAGGCAGTCTCATCACCCCCATTTTATGGATGGAGAAATGGAAGTACAGAGAGCGGAGGTGATTGACCCAAGCTCACCCAGCAAGTCAGAGGGAGAGATGGGAACAGAATCTAGTTGTCCTGAATCCCAGGCCAGTGCTCTGTCCGCTAGTCCTGTACTGCCTCCTCAGATGCAGTAGTCTGAATCAGCCTGATGCAAACCGAATCACATTGCACTTCATTCTTTGATACAGCATTTTTAACCACAAAGTGTTGCAATCTCTTTGCAAGTTGCTGAGACTTGCAATTAATTTTTTAAGAGTAGATTTAGACTATGGAGGCTATGGGTTAGATTCTCAGCTGGTACACACTGGAATAGCACCATTGATTTTAATGGATTGCTGCTGATTTACGGGAGCTCAAGATCTGGCTCAAGAGTTGTAAATCTGTCCTCTGCTGTCTTTCCTCTAATCAGGTTTTGTGTCCCTGAGTGGCTTTTGTTCCTAATTTATGCAATTAGTTAATGCAGAAAGAAAGATCAGAAAGGGAAGAAAAAGAGAGAAAAATGAGGAGTGGGGGAGGGGGAACAGAAGGAGAGAAAAAGAGGAGAAACAAAGACGCATAAACCAGAAGGAGTGTAAGAGAGGAGAGAGAGAAAAACAGATAGCCAAATAGAAGAAGAATAGCCTTTAGAGCAAAGGAGAGGTTTAAGCTTTGCATTGAGCTCACTCAGCGGTCAGATGGGAGCAGGGAGGGGACCCTGCTTTGCCTCGAACTACAAAGCTGCTCTCTGAAAGATTTTTCTCTGACATTTCCACTAGGCTGTGGAGGAGGTAGAGGTGGAGGAGACAAGAGGAGGGCTGAACAGGGGGGCTTGGAGAAACAAAAGGAAACCAGCTGCAGAACTTCCTGAGGAGAGGGAGAGGATTATTTAATTTTTTTTAAAAAGGAAAAGAAAAAAAAAGTAGGAAAAGGAGGTTTAGCAGCCAGGATCTGTGAGCCTGCCCTGAGATCAACCTCTCCCACAATGACCAGTGCGATCCTGAGGAGGAATTCCAGCAAACAAGGGTTACAGAACCTCATAAGGTAAGTCTGTACCTGCCCAGCAAAGGCAGAGAGGCAGAATTCTTTGTTCCATGGAGCTCAGTCCATTGATGTTCCACCATGGCAATTTGATTTGGCTAATTCCAAACTATATGGGCTGTTTCTTTCACAGAGAGAAATGTGTCTGCTCCATGGTAAGAAGAATATTGTTTCGGTGTGGTTTATTTGTGCACACATATATGTAAATCAGTTGAATCTATTCATTAACAGGGCTCTTAAGCAGACAGAACGTTTTGGAAGCAGGGAAAATAAATAAAACACCAAATAACAATATCAGCAGGGTAGAGCTGAGCTTACTGATGGCTTTTCCAGAATCACATAGTTAAAATAGCTGAACATGACAATACTGTAATATTTACCTGAACCTGCTGGTTTTTCCTCTTGGCTTGGAGAGTTTATGTGTGTCTCAGCTGAAGGAAAGGGGCTCTGTCTAGCAAAGTTTTTGGAGGCTAATATGTGAACTGTATGTGTGTTTTTAGGCAGAAATCCTTAAAGGGCCAGATCCTCAGCTGGTATAAATCTGCATCAGTCTATTGATTTCATTGGCGACAGAGGTGCTGATTTATACTATCTGAGCATCTGGGTGTAATTGCTAGGGCAGATTGTTGGACAGTTAGAAGATCCTTGGTTCCTTTTTTCAATAAATGCTGAGCCCAGATCTCTCTGGGCAGGATGGCTGCACTCTGCTCTGTTCAGTTACTGAGACTGGGACTCCACTCAGTTGCAACCATGCTGTTTTCTAATGTGGAATAGAAACCCCACTTTTGCTCCTTAGACTTTTGCACCCAGATCATTATGGAAGCTTATCATGAACCATGCAGGAAGGTGTCAAAAGCTCAGATTCAACAGGGGAAACTCCCTGCTCTGTTCTTTACTTTAATGCTAAGTTTGACTTAGAGGTGTGGGAAATGGGAGCACTGGAGACTAATGTTCTCCTCTGAACCACTGTTTGGGCACGTTGGTCTTCCCTGGGGTGTACAACTTCCCCAGTGGCTGCTGGTCCCCAACTGACTGGGAGTGGCTGCCTGCAGTGTGTGTTTTTGGGTAGGAAGGATTCCAGTCTCCAAGCCCAGTTCATTTTGGGGATTTCCCTGGGCATTACTGCAGTCTTAAACCTTACCTCAGAAGGGCTTCTCTTTTCCAGGGACTTCCTGTACTATCCTTTTTGGAGGCCAGTTCAATACCTGCAGGAGACCACAGAAAGACTCCCATTGACTTCACCTGGCATTGAATTGCCCTCTTGGAGAGAAAGGGGAATGGTCACCTCCATTCTGACCCAGACATTTTCCTCTCCTTAGCCCTGGCTCAGGGGAATCACCCCATTTGTTGGAATCTCATTTTGTAACAGTGCACTTGGGGCTGGGCTGGAAGGTGTAAACAGGTACAGGTGGAATAGAATCATCAAATGCATTCAAACACAGGACACGCGACTCAGAGAATGGGCCAGGATTGGGTGCGGCTGGGCAAAACAGTTACGCTAAAATAAGACTTCCTTGTTCAGTCTTCTCCAGAACTCAAATCTGGGCTGAAACTCTTTGGAGGAGACAAGGGTGATGAGCATGCTGCACATGCTCCATAGATAGATAAATGACCCAAGCACTCATTTATGCCCCAATCCAGACCTCCTCTTAATAGCTGTTCATAATTACTCTGAAAGTTGATGGGGATTGTAGGTGCCCATTTGGAAGAATACCTGCCCTCTGGTGTTTTATCAGATTAGAGGGAGATTTGATGGAAGATGGGGATTAAAACTGTGGTTGAGTCGGGTCGTTTGGTACGTGGATTTTAAATTGGATTCTAGCATGGGTGTTTGTATATATCATTCCTGTCCATGTGCGGGGAAAAGGGATGGATTTCACCCTGGGTTACACAGATATAACCCCCCTGAGGTCAACAGAAGGCAGAAGGGTAGCTCAGATATAGGCAGAGGAACGTCCATACACTGTGTAGAACTTTTCATATACAGTGAAACCCTCCTGTAGAGGAGTCATTTTTTTTTGCACAGAATTTTGTTCTAAGTTTTGCTATAAGCAGAATTACTGACTGCACAACTAAACAATTCAGGACTTTCTTTCTGCCTATGCCATCACAGAACTGGTGTGGGGCTGAACTCATTCACGTTCCTAATGTGCTTTGAGATTCTTGGACTCAAGATACAACAGCGGTGCAAGGGAGTATTGCTCTTATTCTGCTTTGCTCCATGAATGGCATTTCCAGGTTCACTGTAAGCCCCAGCTGGTTGCACTGCAAGCCTACATAGTGCATGTGCACATCTTGGTATGTCACATTTATATGGGTAACACAGGGACAGACTCTGAGCTTAGTCACACTGGTGTAAAACCAGACAAAGCTCCAGCGACTTCAGATGCTGCTGAATCACTGAGCTTTCTCCCACGCTTGCCTGTTGGAGGCAAGAGGTTGCTGATGGCTTTCCCCACTTTTAGTCCTGGTACTAGGGCTCTGTAACTGTGTCCAATGAAGGGACCCATTGGGAACTTGTCAGCAGCCCCGAGTTTCCACCTAATTTGCTGGGAATAAAGAGATTACATCCATGCTTGTCTTTAATAGAGAGGCGTGGCCCGCGGGGACTACAGATCCCAGCATACACTGCTGAATAGGAATTCAAGCAGCCCAGCCATGCTGCATGATGGGAGCTGGGAACAGTATCCTAAAGGCGCTGCACCTTCATACTAAGCAGAAGGGCAGCCATGAGCTCCCTCAGACTCTGTGGGCCGCACTTAAGTCCTTCATTGCCCCACATAAGCTATTCACTGCTGTGCTCCTGTGTGGTGATGTACGTGTTGTCCAGTGTAGCCCAGTGGGCTCGTTTGCCATTGTTAATATTCACTGCTACTGTAGCCCAGTGGGCTCGTTTGCCATTGTTAATATTCACTGCTACTGTAGCCCAGTGGGCTAGCTTGACTTTATTATATTTACTGCTTTGTGTTATATTCTCCTTTGAATTATATCCAGCAGTAATGCAAGAAACCTATAGCCCTATATTCTGAAAGATATTAGCTTCAGCAAGTTAGCATAACGCTTGAGACCTACGAACTTTGAATAGATAAACTTTGCACACATAAATGGCCTAGTGGAAAACCCCAAGGATCTGGGGAGCTGAAAATAGAGTTTAAGGGGAAGTTCTGACCACAGATACATGGGTCAACCACAGAAGTGTCCTGGCAATGAACTGATGCTGTTTCCATAGGCATCATTTACTATCAGTGAAGACCCTAGTGGAGAACTACAGGAACAATGATCATTCCAATTTGTACAGGCTTTGGATCAAGGCCTTAATGCCCGACGGGTGGCATGAGAGTGAGTGCAGTTGTTCCCTGGAGGGCCATTAGCAGTATCTTGTTGCATCCTGGAGGTGGATTGTAAAACAAGCCCTTCTTGCTCTTTTTCTGGTTACTGGCAAAGGGGGGATGGATACTGGGGGTTGCTTTGCATGAAGACACTTGACAGGAGCACGTCATTTGCATCTGAAAAGTTGGTGACTGGAAAGCATCCATCAGGCTAACAGAGCCCAGGGATACGCCCAATGATTGCAGAGAATACCCAGCACAAGTGACTGTAATTAACTAGAAATGACATCCAAAACGAATAGGCAGTTTACAAGCTTATCTAATTCTTCTTCTCTCCAATGTGTACCTAGGATCTCCCATTGTTGGGTATGGTCTCTATCAGTCAATGGATTGCAAAAGAGCATCCATCAGACATCAGGCTGCTTTGTCTTGTTTGTAATAAATTACCAATGATAATACCTGCGAGACAAGGTGGGTGAGGTAATAGCTTTTATTAATATCTTGGAAGAGCTCTGTGCAAGCTCGAAAGTTTCTCTCTCTCACCAATAGAAGTCGCTCCAATAAAAGATATTACCTGACCCACCTCATCTCTCTAATGCCCTGGGACCAACACAGCCATAACAATGCTGCATACAGGAATAATAATACCTAGCACTGCTATGAGACTTTGTATTTTCAGATCTATCCATCTATCTATCTATCTATCTATCTATCTATCTATCTATCTATCTATCTATCTAATGAATTCCTATCAGTAAGATATGCAGCTATTGCTTGTCCTTTTGATTAATTCAATTCACTAGCCACCCCTGCTAGAATTTTATCTTCTCTGTATTCGAGTCTCAAGTGTTTTACAACAGAATATTACTGTTTAATTAACCTACAAATCAACTTCTTCATAAACCTGTTGTCCTGTATGTGCCTCTGTTCACTGGTGGTTTAAATAGCATCTTTCACGGATGGATGCAGCTTCCACTGTCTTCTGAATAAGAGAAGCAACCTTGAGATGGTTTCATGTAATCAGATCTCCTTAGCCATTTCATTCACTGTTACTACTTAAGTAGTGTGTGTGAAGGAGGGATAATAGAAAAGTCTCGGCTCTCATATCACCTGGTTTGATTTTTTCCCCCTTCTTTGTGTGGAAGGACTCAAAAGATTTAGGCTTGAACTGAGTTATGATCAACTCTCCGAGGGCAGGATTCATAGGCTGGTTCTGTGTTGGTACAGCACCTAGCACAGTGGAGTTCTGGTCCAGGACTGGCATTCCTAGGTGCTAATGCAATACGTACGCTAAATAATAAGGATAATTTCCAAAGCATCAAAATCTGAACTCTGAATATCATCACAAGAAAAGGGGAGTGCCAGGGAATCAAGAAGAGATGTGGAGGCTGTCAGTGAAGAGAAGGATCTAAGGCATTTCTTCATTCATACAGAATTATTGCTTTTTTGGTATCTTATCAGTCCGGGGAGTCATTAATACTTGCAAGGAAAGCCAAAGTATGGAATTTTAAATTAGACTCCCCTTGCTTTCAGGCCCAGTGTAGATGGTACCTTAACATGGAGATGCAGCCTGTGGAGACTGCATGTCCCTACATGCAATGCTGCATCTTGATCCAAGCATCCTTGCTCCAAGTACCTACAGGCTCCATGGTTTGTATCTCTTGATTAAAGGTGAGGGCTGCTGTGATCTGCATTGTGGAACTCTGTGAACCAGTTCAGCCTATGGGTTCTGTTCTAAATTCTCCTGGCTTTTAGGCATTTTCACAATTCCACTGGCTCCTCAGATTGTCATCTCCATTTGTCATAGCTCTTGGAGGGAACATTTTGTTTGATGGAGGATCACCCTGCTCAGTTGTTTTTCCTGCCCCTATTATCCTGCCTACCCTTCCTCACACACCCCAACTTTCTCTGGGATCACAAGTATTTGTGCGATGGTGAAAACGCTATGCCCAGTTTCTTGGTGCTGCCTTCCTTGTTTGACCATTCCAAGCACTGAACTTTCCAGACAAGATCTGGGTAGGGAGTGTTAGAAGGGCTGGGAGGTGGGCTGGGTTGGGAGTGAATTTCTGGGCTGAAGAGGAAAGCAGCTTGTGGGAGGGTGTGTGGGGGAGGGGGGTTAATGGCAACTGGGGTGCAGGACACTTGTGACTGGGATTCTGGAATCAGGATGGGAACCAGCAGTGGGAGGTGGAGGGAGGGGTTGGGGTAGGTTATCTATTAATCATCACATTTTTGATGTGCCTATCACCAGGTTATCTAGGGGCTAGATACCAGGGGGTGGGGGAGAGAACTTTCAATGAAGAAGTGGGGGAGATGAAAACAATTGTCTGCTGGGGAGTGAGGAGGGAGCAAGTTGGGGGTGGCAGTGTTACTGCAAAAACAACAAGGAGTCTGGTGGCACCTTAAAGATGAACAGATTTATTTGGGCATAAGCTTTTGTGGGTAAACAAACCCACTTCTTCAGATGCATGGTTATGCCCAAATAAATCTGTTCGTCTTTAAGGTGTCACTGGACTCGTTTTCTTGGATACAGACTAACAGGGCTACCCCCAATACTTGACACCATGCAGTGTTACTGCAGTGGATGGAGAGGCAGAGGGGATCAGGCTACTGGGTCAGGGATCAGCTGTTGCTGGATGCTGGTGTCTATTCCTAGGAGCAGCAGGGGGACTTAGAAGCTCCTGCTGAGTATCTCAGCACAATTTGCTGAGGACAAGTACAGCTTTAGGGGTTAAAAACGCTGCCTTCCACCCCACCTCCATCTTTCCCCAAGAGCCCGCAGATCCACAATGGCCTCTCCTCTCATGAAATACCCTTTCAGTCCTTTTGTTGTTGTCCTCCCCATCATCTCCCCCCCTCGCTCTTTGCACCATTACTCACTCATTCGGGGCATAGCTGACAGGCCTTAGCAAGCTCACTGAGGCAGAGGAATGAGTGGGGGGCAGGGGAGACAAATGTCCATATGCCGTGAGGCCTGCTTTGCGCACAGGCTCTGCTGGGCTCCCAGGACACAATAGCAGGCACGGTATGCCAGACTGATGGATCACACAGTGCTGGAGGGGTGGGCCCTGATCCTTAGGATTCCCAGGGTGACTCCACCCCTTTCTTATCTCTAATGCTGTGCTGTTTGCAGGCCATATTGTTGTGCTGATATCTGAGTGTCAATACCAGGCCTCATTGGGTGGGAATGATGCATATCATCTGGGAGGCAGCTACACTTTCCCCACCCAGTATTGTCTAGGAGTGGGGGTGTGTCTCTGGGTGCACATCTTCACACAGGAGAGGGTAAGCCGGCCTGCACGCCTCCCCAGCACCCATTGTCTTGGAAGCTGTAAAAGGGCGGAGGGGAAGGTCCGCTGCACAGTCCCACCCTGGGGCTAACCCACTGACATGCATGTTGTAGCACTGAGCTCTCTCTTGGCTTTGAGCAACACTGAGCCCTGCCAGATGAACTGACTGTTATTTCAGGCCATGGACAGTTAGGCCCCTTCCTTCGCTATGAATGAAGGAGTTGGGAGAAAGGCAGGGCTTGGAGAGCAAATCTGTCGGCCCCCTCCCCCCGAATCTGTCGTCTTTATTGTGATCCAGCTCCCTTTTATTAAAAGATCTCAAAGGAGCACTTTGGAACTATTAATGAGTTAACCCTGTGAGATAGCTAAGTGTTGTTACCCCAATTTTAGAGATGGAGAATCTGAGGCTAAGCGACTTGTCAGGGATCACACAGTGAGTTAGTGGCCACACTGGCAACAGAACACAGGAGGCCTGGCTCCTCTGAAGCTCTCTGCCTCCCCTAAAGCAGTTAAATCAACAACCATTAGCGTCATGCTGGCAAATAGATTTGTAGCACGAAAGCCAGATGCTCACAAGCAAAATCCTTTCATTTGCAGACAGAGCCTCATGCTTTCCTCTGAAGCCTGGGCTGGAAGAATGACACCCTGCCCCATTTGAGCTCACTGGTCAGCTGTGGAAGGCTCCATATCCCTTCTCTGGAGCGACTTTGCATGCGTAGGATACCCATATTCCACTCTTCCTGCCCATCTGTCCCCCTGAAGCCTGCTGACTAATCCTGCTCTTGCCAATGGAGGAATGTGAGTGTTCCCTCCTGAATACCGTGTGGATTCATTCCCAGAATTTCCTAGCACTCTGGATTGTTATATCAGAAGCTCTGCAGCTGCCATGCATCTAGCCATTAACTATAACGTTACTGCTCCATATAGTACAGGGGCTCCCTATGGCGTGGTCAGTTTTATTGCATTCTGTTACCACCATTCCACTTACCCTCCTTCAGGGCTTCGATTTCTCCAGACTTATTGGCCATCTAGGGCCCAATTCTGCTCCCGTTGAAATCAGCGGGACCTGGCCTGAGCCCTTCAGTGTTCATGGAGTGCGGTTTATTCCCGCCAAGCCTGAACAGTCTTAGTAAAGCAAGCAAACCCCTGGGGATGGATGGAGCATCCACTGATGGTGGTCAATGAGCATGTTAGGGGAAAGGGTCTGGTTTGCAAATCTAAAAATGGCCGAATCAACCTCAGAGAGCTTTTCAGTAAGAAGAGGCAGTGGACAGGACACTGGTCTGGGTCTAACGACACTTGGTTTTGTTCCTGGCTCGGCTGCATGATGACAATAGGCAAGATGCTTCACCATTCTGTGCCCCTGTCAGCCCCTCTCAGCCTTTGTCTTAACTGTAAGCCCTTTGGGGCAGGGGCTGTCTCATTGTGTGTATGTACAATGCCTGGCACAATGGGGTTCTGAGCTTGGTTGTTACTTCTAGTTGCTACTGTAACATAAATAATAGTAATAAGGGAAGCATACCTTAAATCCCACTGGGAACTGAGAAGCACACTCCCATTGCCTCTCTGCACTCTGCTGTTCAGTGTCATACATGTGCTGATCTCTGCCCCATGTGTCTAGGGCTCAGGGGAGTTCTGTAGAATGAAGTGGTACAGAATAAGTGAATGAAGAAGTATTGTTGGGTGCCTGGATTCTAACCTCTCGACTCATCAGTGCTATAAAAAGCATCAGGCCTCATTTTGATCTCACTTATGCTAGTTCTAAACTGGCGTAACGTTATTAACCTCTATGTGGCCACTCCTGGTTTACATCAGTGTAAACAAGAGCAGAATCAGGTCCCCATTGAAATTGGGGTGGGGAGATTATAGAAATGAGTTTCCCCAAAAAATAATGTATGGGGTTTCATGAAACTGTCAGAACCCTTCTGGCAAGATACTTGCCTTATCTATGTGAAATTTTCCTCCTTGCAAGAGCTAAGTGACATATTATTATTATTTATTATTATCCAGCAATCACCCTCCTGCAAATGGAAACAAAACCTCATTATCTTTCAAGGTTCTGAATTCTAGAACTCTAGATCTAAAAGGAGTCTAGGACCCACTAAATTGTGAAGGGCTTTGACTCTAGAACACGTGATGATGAAGACTGAATACTTAAGGGGTCTACATTTTGGTGCTTACTTATGCTCTACAACCGATGCAAAGATGCTGATGTACCACAATGCACACACTATTACAAGACCTGTATGCTAGAATCCATGAAGTGCTAAGGGGCTTAACGGATAACAGTACACACAATGCTAAGGTTTATATGCTGGAATCTATACAGTGCTAAGGGGGTTAATACAGCACAATGCAGGCAATGCTATAAGGCAGTGGTGGGCAACCTGCGGCCCTGGGCCGCAAGCAGCCCATCAGGGTAATCTGATTGCAGGCTATGAGGCATTTTGCTGACCGCCACTCCCATTGTCCGGGAACAGAGAACTGCAGCCGCTGGGAGCTGCGCGGGGCCGTGCCTGCGGATGGTCAACATCAACAAAATGTCTTGTGGCCGCAATCAGATTACCCTGATGGGCTGCATGTGGCACAGGTTGCCCACAACTGATTTAGAGTATAGACTCTTGGAGTGAAGATGATCTCTCGCAATGCGGAGCTGAGCTGAGCTACTGTGCATGCAAATGAAAAATTATTAGAAGAAGCAGTGAAGACAATTCTTTGGAAAGTCCCGTCCAGTTTGGTTCAGTTTCTGTTCAGGAGATGGGTGAAGCTTTGGGCTGCTGCTTATTTTACCTATACTGCTTGGACTGGTCCTGTCTCAAGATTTGCTTTGTTCTGTTTTCCTTTTAAGTAAGTAGTGTTTCTTTTTCCGAGCTCCTTGCACCAAAGAGGTCAGCAGGGATGAGACTAGCGATGATTCAAGGGGTATGTGTGGGAGCTCGGCTCTACCCTGCTGTCTGGATCCTGTAGGCAAAGCTGTGATTTATAGGATGAGTGGGGGGAAATGACTGAGATACGCAGAAAAGCTTAGTATGAGAGAAAAGCATAGGATGAATTATATGTATCATTTTTTCCCCAATGCTCTTCTAGTCTAAACTTTGTAACAAAGACTCCATACTGAGCTTTGCAGCCCAGTTATTGAACTAATAATGGTCCAGCATAGCGATGTCTTTATATGTGTGTCTGAACAACGAGCTGATCTTTCAGCGCAAAAATAAACATTTCTTCCCTTGAGGGATAGGTTGGGAGACTAATCTCCCTGCCTATATGGATATCTGTCACAGGGTTTCCCCCATCTTCTTCACACTATCCAACCCACTCCTAGCTGCCAAAGTAGGTAACAATTTTACTGAGTCTTTGCTATTAAACAACGTTAATCATAGGTCATAGAATCCTATCTCTCAAGAAACATGGCTCCATTGTCTGGTCATCTAAGTTAAAGATACCCCTTGTTGTAGTCATTTTGTCAGCCAGAGGGAAAATTGTGCCTTGTGTTGAGAAGTGAAACCACTTTTTCCTGCATTCCATAGGAAGAAGGATGGTCCAGTGGTTGGGAGCTAGCTGGAGAGCTGGGTTCAGTTCCCTGCTCTGCTACAGGTTGTCGTAAACATCTGTCCCAAATCTGGACCTTAGCGTACAAAATCTGGGTGCTTACTGTGAACCTCCAAGCTTATACCCAGCTTGGATCTTATCTCGCTGCCACCAGCCGAAGTTTTCCAGGGTTTCGGCCCCCTCGGGTTCCCCAAACCTTTCCTTGGGGGACCCCTCCAAGACCCAGAGCCCCTGGGTCTCCTCTATCTCCATCCCAGCTCCCCCCTTTCCTGGGTTAGCCGGTGCGATGCTGTCCTATTCCCTTTGAATACAACCAGAGAGGCAATCTACTTCCCCGAGGCTATGCATTCAAACCTAGTCAGCTCACACAAGAGATTCACCCCTCCTTTGTCCCGTAGCCTTTTCCCGCCCTGGACAATAGGAAAGTAGACACAGAGCTTGAGCTTTTCCTCCCCCCCAGCCTGTCACAGATGTAACAGAGCTCCAGGCACAGAAATTCCTCTCCCCTCTGCCTCACTAGAAAAGAAACTCCACAATTTTAAAAGAAACTTTATATAAAAGAAGAAAATACAGAACAATAATACTGCATTAAGAACTCAATACAGGAAATGGCTTATAAGAAAATAGGAATAAACAGTCTGATTTAAAAGATAGCCCAGTTAAACACGTCCAGCAAATCAACACCCATGTAAATACAAATCAAAGCACATCACAGCCGATTACTTTGGTTCCTTGTACTCACACTTGATAGTAGATATTTGAAAGAAGATGGATTAGAAGAAAAGCTTGTTTACTCACAGCCGAGGAAAACAAAAAGACCCGAGTTTCCAGTTCCCTCCCAGACTCTTAAAAAAAAATACAGTCTCTGAATGGTCCTCTGGTCAGGTGTTTGGTTCCCCCTTTGTTCACCCTTTACAGGTAAAAGAAAATTAACCCTTACCTATCTACTTATGACACAGGTTTCCTGGGTTGGGTAAGTGACTTGGAGCCTGATGTTTTAAAAGGTTTTTAGATGTCTAAAGAGGTAGCTGGGTGCCTATTGGGACTGTCAATAGAAGAAGTCCCTAGGCCTCTCCCCCCATTGATTTCCATTGATCATAAGACCTTCTGAGAAATCATGCTGGATTCTAGTTCGACCCAAGGGATGTATGGCTAGCTGTGATGGGAGTGAACTGAGCTGCAGAAAACTTACAGGACATGTCCTCAAACAGTGATGTCTGATAGACACACTGCATCAATCTCCTCAAGGGAAGCAGTGGAAGCCCCATTATTTGGGTAGACAAAGACCACAAGAACATGCCATAGACAATGACCAGTCACATTTGGCATTAAGGGTTCTTTTATTTATCATTTATAAAGGTTAATAAATGATTAATGGATGATTTACTCAATTGTTATAGGGTTCAACAGGTCAATAGGTTGCTTATAACCATGATTTATAATCTTCTGCTGATGCCCTTAAAACCATCTATAACAAGGCCAACTCATGTCTATAACATGCTTATCACATCTATTAATCCTTTATGAACTAATTCTAAATGTACCCTTAATATTAAGTCAACAGCAGGGGAAAGAGTTGATTGACATAGGTCTTAGTCTATCTGGATGTCTTGTGAGTCACCATGGTCACTTTTGCTGGTTGTCACTAGAAATGGGTTTATTGGCAAAGGGAAGACCCCATGAATAAGTCCGGGGGATCTTCCTCCCCCTTCCCTCTTGGCTAAAACTAATGGGATGGGTGCTGGGGAAACATCCACAGGGCTGCCATTGCCACTTGCTTTCAGCTTCAGACACTCCTCCTTCTCTAGGCTGGTATTTTCAGAAGCACTCAGCTTTGGCCTAACCTGGCTCCTACTGAAGTCAATAGGAATTTTACCATTGAGTCCAATGGGAGCAAAAATAGATTAACATTGAGTGCTTTTGGAAATACCATCCAGAATGTATGGCTGCACATGTAATAAATTGCAGCTGTGAGTGCTTAGTAGGTGATCCCAAAGCCTGAGGCTACCTTCACCTACCCTGGTCCTTGTGTATGTGGGTGGGGAAGAAGGGGAACAAGATTGCCTCACATACACATCGGGTAACCAGATAGCAAATGTGAAAAATCGGGACAGGGGGTGAGGGCTAATAGGAGCCTATATAAGAAAAAGACCCAAAAATCGGGACTGTCCCTATAAAATCAGGACATCTGGTCACCCTACATACACAGGCACCAAAGAAAATAATTTTATAGCACTTGCTCCCACTCTAGCTCAGGAGACAGGAATGCTGAATTCACTTGCATAGGGGTATTGAATTCTGGCACAGATCCTTGAAGTCTAGCCCCCATTGGAGGCTTTTCATTTTCCTTTCTGTAGTTAGCTTCAGTGCTGAGAGCTGGTTCTGGGCCAGCAAAACTTCCTTTTAGCTGTGAACCATGGAAAAGATTCCCAGAGTCTGGGGCACTTCCCTTAAAGACGGCAGAAGCTGTGCCAGAAATTCTCTTGCCTGGCCGCTATCATTTCCTCAAGTGTGGGTGAGGAGTATGCCCCAGGGAACGTGACCTTCCTTGAAATCCTTGGTTGTGGGGAGTGGGAGTTAACAGCCACCATGTCTCAAACAAGCAGAGTTAGAGGAACTCCAGATCTGCATCCACTGGCAATGCTAAATCGCTGCCGCGGAATTGTTAGAATTTTAGAGCTCTCCCAGCGCTCTAAAAAAAAAAACCCTCAAAGAGGGGCATAGCTACCAGCACTGGGGCACTGTTTACACTGGCGCTTTACACCGCTGCAAATTGCTGCGCTCAGGCAGGTGTTTTCTCACACCCCTGAGCAAGAAAGTTGTAGCGCTGTTAATTGCCAGGGTAGACAAGCCCACAGGTGGTCCAAGTCAAAGCTTACTTAATCCCTGAATTTCCCCAGGGTTCACAGTGCAGGGGATGGGGAGGCAGGATCATAAAAGTTACATAAAGGTTACTGCAAAAGAGCCACATGGCATGTGAGCACAGTTTAATCCAGGGGTCGGCAACCTCTGGCATGCGGCTCGCCAGGGTAAGCACCCTCGTTGGCCAGACCAGTTTGTTTACCTGCCGCCTCCGCAGGTTCAGCCAATCGTGGCTCCCACTGGCCGCAATTCGCTGCTCTGGGCCAATGGGGGCAGTGGGAAGCGGCACGGGCCAAGGGATGTGCTGGTTGTGGCTTCCTGCTGCCCCCATTGGCCTGGAGTGGTGAACCGCGGCCAGTGGGAGCCGCAAGCGGCCAAACTTGCAGAAGTGACAGGTAAACAAACTGGTCAGGCCCACCAGAGTGCTTACTCTGGCGAGATGCATGCCAGAGGTTGCCGACCCCTGGTTTAATCAGTCATAAATAATCCGTTCTAATGCTTTTTGGTATTTTCATGGCCTGGCCTCAATCACACCCTATGCAACCCCAGGGATGGGGTAGAAAAGAGGTCAAACTCAGACCCACTGTGTATGTGAGACTGTCCAAGTTTTCCCTCTTTCTCCACCTCCTTTTTTTTGGTTCTTCTTTGCACATTGACCTCATATCATGTGCTCAGGACATATTTGCAGCTGTTTTTGCATTAAGAAGTTAAGACGTCACAAAAGTTAGGACTCTCGGGTGTAAGGATACGCTAAGGAAGATGCAGGCCTATGGTGGGGGGAGGCTGTGCTGTGCAGAAGAGTCTTTACATTGTTTGGTAGAAAGGCTGCATTTAAAGCAAGGGAGATTCAGAGGTGATGAATGTCAAATGGTTCCTAACATGTGCAACTTCTGGATCTATGGGTTATTCATCGTAATGTACATTTGCAACTGAAAATAGGCAAACTGGCTGTATGTTGGGGGGCAGGGGAGGGAAGGGCTGGATACAGTGAGGTAATGGACTGTACTAATCCTTCAGCTCTGATCCTTACCCATAAGGCTAATCCCACAAGTGTAATCAACATGGGTGTTCTACGGCTAGGTCTACACTACAGACCCTATATTAGCATATGTCATAAGTAGATAGGTAAGGGTTAATTTTCTTTTACCTGTAAAGGGTGAACAAAGGGGGAACCAAACACCTGACCAGAGGACCAATCAGAGACCTGGATTTTTTTTTTAAGAGTCTGGGAGGGAACTGGAAACTCGGGGTCTTTTTGTTTTCCTCGGCTGTGAGTAAACAAGCTTTTCTTCTAACTCCATCTTCTTTCAAATATTCTACTATCAAGTGTGAGTACAAAGGAAACAAAGTAATCGGCTGTGATGTGCTTTGATTTGTATTTACATGGGTGTTGATTTGCTGGACTGGTTTAATTGGGCTATCTTTTAAATCAGGCTGTTTATTCCTATTTTCTTATAAGCCATATTCCCTGTATTGAATTTCTTAATGCAGAGTGTAGTATATGTAAGTTTTTTCTTTTTTTTTATATAAAGTTTCTTTTTAAAACTTGTGGGAGTTTCTTTTCCTAGTGAGGCAAAGGGATAGAAATTTCTGTACCAGGTATCTGTCTCCCTCACGGGAAGACAGGGAGGGGGAGAGAAGCATTACATTCTGTGTTGACTTTCCTATTGTCCCCAGGGCGGGAACAGGCTACGGGGAAAGAGAGAAAGAATCAACTCTGTTCTCTTGTGTTTGAGGTTTTTCTCTAGTTACTGCTACGAGACAAGGGAGGGGTGAATCTCCTGGTGTGTTAGCTGTGACTAGCTTTGAATGCATAGCCTCGAGGGAAGTAAATAGCTCTCTTGGTTTTACATTCAAGGAGTTAAGTATAGCATCGCCCAGGCTCACCCAGGGAAGGGGGGGGAGCTGGGGATGAGATAGGGAGACCCGGGGGTCTGGGTCTTGGGGGGGTCCCCCAGGGAAAGGTTGGGGTGACTCGGGGTGACCAGGAACCCTAAAAATCCTGGTTGGTGGCAGCGATATCAGATCCAAGCTGGGTATAAGCTTGGGGGAGGTTCACAGTAAGCACCCAGATTTTGTACGCTACGGTCCAGATCTGGGACAGACGTTTACCACAGCATAGCTATGCTGGCCCGGCCCCCTGGTGTAGACTCAGCATATGCCAACAGAAAGAGTGTTTCTGCCAGTATAGGAACACCATCTTGCCAGATAATGTTAGCTATGCGCTCTTTGGTTGGCCATGTGTGTGGGGGTTTTGTCAGCACAGCTGTGTCACTAGGGTGTGTTTTTTTCCCCCCACATTCCTGACTGATGTAGTTACGCTGGTAGAAGTTTTAAGTGTAAACCAGGTCTAGTCCCTAGTGGATAATATCCATTTCTTTAAGCCACTGTGTGATTAGCAGCTCCTTCTTAGGACTGGAATGGCAGGGCGTGAGCTTGCACATGCGTGTTGCATCCAGGCCAGTTTGGAGTCAAGTTGGCAGAGCTGTAGAAAAGAAAGCTTGGCCAACGCCTGCTTGTGCAATTCCCAGATCTGGCCAGTGCTTCCAGCCCCTACACTTCTTGAGCACCGAAATTCACCAAATCTGCTCAAAAGTTTTGAAGAGGGGACATTTTTAGCAGCGCCATTGACAAACAAGTGACATCAGAGAGAAACCCTAGCCTGAGCTGCAGCTGGGACTGTTCGGTGCACCCCCTCTTCCTGACAGAAGTCTGGGAGAGGCTTTCAGCATGATGGCACTTCCCTCCAGCTGGAGGCCCCGGACCTCTGAGCACTGTGCAGCACAATAGAAAGCAGCGACCCGCATGTTTGTGGCAAAGAGGCTCTCAGCATTGGGATAATTGCAATGTGGGTCAGTTATAAGAGAAGCCAATACACCAAGCTGTCCTTTGGCAGGGTGAATTTGGTGGGTATCTTTCGACTGGGTCGAGCAATCAGTTTAATTTCTCACTCCCTCCCCCCAATACAATTGTTCTTGTTATTATTGTCCTCTGCTCACGTTCCACACAGCCAGTTCAGAAGATGCAGTGACAGAATAGTGAGCTGGTGAGGTCATGGAGAGAGAATTAGTCACATCCAACAGAGAGGGAAACAGAGAGGGCTGCAAGCCAAGCTCATTTGATAATGTAAATGACTGTCACACAATTTATATTGGAGCCCCCCTGGGAGACTTCAGTTCACTCCTTGTGAGTAGTTATAATTCTGTCCCACTGCAGCCCCCTAGGGAATAGCAGGTGAATTCCAAAAATCCCACTCACTGTGGCAAAAATGTGGCCCTCACACCTTATGACTGATGGAGTCCAGGACAGACGGGGTTAAGAACCTTTCTGAATCAGAGACTCTTATCAAGTTCTGTCGCATAAAAAAGGGAGGTCGAGGCGGAGCTTAATGAATGACTTCATTTATATATCTTAACCCCCTCCCATCCCACCTTGGCTCCTGGCCAGGACCACAGACAACTGTTTCTATGGGAACTATGGAGAAAACAGTAAATATGAGTGTGGAATGAATGAAGAAGGGAGTTTACTTGGGTCTTGTTTCTGGTGGCTTCATGCTCTCTGTTCCTGTGTGGAGTAAGGCAGGATGGAAGAGGCAGGATGGGAGAAGTGGGGTGCAATTTAATTCACATAATGTAAATTTTAGAAAATGCAGTGTCCCTTCTGGCAGTGGTGCTGGGTCATGACGGCAGGAGAAGCCCATTCCTGTGCGGGAGGCAGGTGGGTGGGGTGGGGGGAACGAGAAATCAGGGCTGGGCAGTGCACTGTAACTGTGCTACACCCCAGTTGTGAGCTGGAATCTCCACTCTCTCTGTGCTCTTTCAGTCCTACTCGCCAGCTTCTCTGAAGTCTCTGGCATGATTGTCATATGCTGTAGTGCCACACTGGGATGGCAAGGAGCTTTAAATGGAGGTGAGCTCAGACACATTGTTGTCTGAGAACACACAAAAAAGGGCTGGAAAACAAGCTAGTCAAAGAAACATCAAATATGCTGGCCAAGGTTCTCAAAGGTAACTGATGATTTTGGATGCCTGGCTTGAGACACCTTAGTGATGGCTCTTGACAGCTGCCTGGGGAAAGCACTTTGCAACAATTACTCTGAGGCCTGCTCTACACTAGGGGGGCGAAGTCGATGTAAGATACGTCGACTTCCCGTAGCTGAAGTTGCGTATCTTATTTCGTCTTACCTCCTGTCCTCAAGGTGAGGGATCGACAGCCACGGCTCCCCCATCGACTCCGCTACCACTGCTTGCCCTGGGGAGTTCCAGAGTCGACGCAAGTGCGTTTGGGGATCGATATATCACATCTAGATGAGATGCGATATATAGATCCCCAATAAATTGATCGCTACCCACCGATCCGGTGGGTAGTCTGAACATACCCTGAGGCAGTGTGGTCTAATTGCTAAGGCAGTAGATTGAGAGTCTGGAGACCTGTATTTTCTTCCAAGCTCTGTCAGTCACCTGTGTGCATCCTTGGATAAGTTACAATGCTTCAGTTTCCCATCCCCACATTTCTCTGTCTTGTCTATTTAGATTGTAAACTCTTTGGGGTAGGGGCCATCTTTCTCTATGATCCTGTCTACACATCCGTTTGCATCAGGTTAGTTAAGATGGTGCAAACCCCTGTGGGAACATACTTATTCTGGTTTGAGTAGTTTATTTAGGTTTTGCTTAACCTAACCGATTTAAGGTAAAGAATTAAAAATGAGCCTTGTTTGAACTGCAATAAGCATATCCACACAGCCTTTTGCACCAGTGTAACTAAATCACTTTCCAGTCACGCCTTTAGTTAAGCTGGTGCATCTTTACATATACACCAGCCCTCTGGTGTGTACCACACCTAGCACAATGGGGCCTCACACTTGGAGCCTCTGGATGTTACTCTCCTTACAAATCATCAACATAGCAAAGGACCTTGCTCAAAAACTGATGCTTTCCTCGAAGCTCTCCTTTATGCATGTTTGCAAAAATACCTCCAGGGGAACATCTGCTCCCTTCAAATCCCGCTCTCAATCTGGAGCCCTCATTAATCTGGCACCTTGTACTGAGTAGGAGTGCTCGTTGGCAGCAACTGGGTAGGGTCAGATAGACTCACCACTACAATGAAGCAAAAGGATTGGAGCCCTGGCTAGTTCCGCTGGAGCCCTGCTGATAGGGGCCATGAATGACTCAGGCCTCATTCTATTACAGCTGTAGTCTGAAACCCTGTGGAAGCAGGAGTCTGGCAGGGCTGCTGGGCTGGTGTTCTGCTGTGCTGAAGTTAAGACAGGTTGGGTCTCCGACATGGCTTGTCCCTCTCACGCCAAGATCAGCATGGTGCTGAAAGAGGCGAGAAGGGGAGGAGCGGATCCTGCGTGAAAATTTATGTTATTACCAGGGTAGGAATGTTGCTGCGGCCTTATCATTTCCTCTGGGATCCGAGAGGTTGCTCTGCTGACAGAGGGTTTATTATCTGGAGGCTGGGACATTCTGGGAGAAGCCAAGCCAGGATTTTCTTCTGTGCAAGGGAGGAAGGAAACAGCACAGAGCACAGCTGGAGCCCTGCTGAGTGATAGCGCTGGGTACCCTCCTCCGACATTCCCTGCACCATTGTAGCAAGAGAACAGCTTGGCACAGGAATTCTGATTAAAATATAACTACTCAGCTGATTAAGAAAACATGTCAAGGTCTGCTCTGCATAGGTCTCCATCCCTGGGAGTGCAGGGGCCCACAAACCTGGATTTGGATTTCTCACAGTATTGGGCAACCTTTCAGCTTCAGGGCCTGAGATTTCCAAGAACTGGATCATTGTTATATATAATATTTGTCATTCTTTCAATGTTACTGCAGAGGGCAGAACTAACAGAGCTGAGGGCTGAAATCCTTCCTTTGGCCCAGATTATGGAATGAATCCCTGCTCTGCACAGCACTTAAGCATGTGCTGAAATCCTTTTAAGTGCATTTGCTTAAGTCCTTTCCTGAATCAGGACCATCATGTACAGAACAGCTATGCAGCACGCTTCCCCCATGCTGCCCTGTCAAGGTGCTTCAACTCTGACCTAGGGGTTAGAAGGTGATTTGGTTTCCCAGTCCATCCAATGCTAGATCTTTTTGTTGAACCTGCCAGAAAGGCCATCAGTTGCCATGATATCAGTGTGATAAGAGTAGCTGCCCCCTGGATGAAGATCCATACAGTCTTTTCACATGCCCTTTTCGGTCACTGCCAGCTGAGGCTGGATGACACACAGGAAAATGACCAGAAGATCAAACCGAGAAAGCAGGACATCTATCCCGCAGCAAGCGTGGGCAGGCTGTGGGGCAATACCTATCGCGTAGGTGGCACCAGGTGCTGGAGGGAGAATTTCCCTGCAGTGGGGATTTCTAAGCGGCACCCCCGCTGAGACAGTGTGGGTCATGCTGTTGAGCATCCTGTGGGATACTAGAGCTGGTGGGAAACCAGAATTTCTGTCCCATGGGAAATTCCAGCATTTTGCGGGGAGCGAAGGGGGGGTGAGAATTCCAGATGGGAAATAAAAGCTGAAATATTGAAATTTCCCATAGAATGAAAATTTTGAAAAATTTAAATTTGGGACCATTCAAATGCGTTGTTTTAATAAAGTCAAAATGTTTCATTTTGACCATATTCATGCTGATTTTCATATTATAGTAAAATATTACCTATAACGAATAGTGAAGTCGATAATTAGTATAAAGGTCAGCCTGAAATGACTTGCAATGATAGTCAAAAAGAAACATTTTTACTTTATTGAAACAAAATGAGAAATGATTTGTTCTGACTTTTTTCCCATTGAAAATTTCATTGAAATGGACGCATCGCCGTGAAATGCTTTGATTTTGACAAAACTGCACTTTTTTTTTGGATGGAAAACAGTTCCATGGAATACATTTTGACCAGCTTTATGAGATAGTTAGGTATCCTGTTTTAGTTTCAAATTTCTGGTACAATCCATTGGAAAATGGGACTGCCTTGGAAAGAATAGGACATATTGTTACTTCATATGTGAAAGACTAGATAAATTCAAAAAAAGAACTAGATAAGTTCATTGAGGATAGGTCCATCAATGGCTATTAGCCAGGTTGGGCAGGAATGGTGTCCCTAGCCTCTGTTTGCCAGAAACTGGGAATGAGGGACAGGGGATGGATCACTTGATGATTACCCGTTCTGTTCATTCCCTCTGGGGCACCTGGCACTGGCCACTGTCAGAAGACAGGATACTGAGCTAGATGGACCTGTGGTCTGACCCAGTAGGGCTGTTCTCATCTACCATACACATTTTGTTACCTATCCCCTAAGAAGCAATCCAGTCCTCTCATACATGGCCTGATTCTGCAATCCTACTTTCTCATGTTCTGTAGCACTTACACAAGTGGTCTCCTTGGCTTCCAGGCATGCTGCTAGGGTAAATAAGTGCTCCTGGCTTGGCAGGAGTGAAGCTCACAGAATGGGGCCCACCCAGTACTGTGTTTTTATCCTGAGATTCTGGGACGTTTTCCCTTCATTTGCTTCTCTTGGAACTGGCTGCCTGCATTAAGAATGCATTTCCCTTCTGGTTGACAGGCTGACAGCACAGTGGAGTGTGGAGGATGAGGAGGAGGCAGCGAGAGAGCGACGTAGAAGGGAACGGGAGAAACAGCAGCGGTCCCAGGCAGAAGATGGCTTGAACAACACCAACTCCTTCTCAGAGAGTGGGCTGTCAGCCCAGGAAAACCAGTAAGAAGAGCTTGAGTGTAGAACACTCTTCAAACAAGCACCATCCTAGTGTAAAAAATCCTCACTATATGCTAGTGCTTGTGTTACCCAGACCCACTCACTGTGCTGTTCTGTCCCTGTCTAGTGTTGTCTGGGTCACATCTAAAAGCTGATGGGATTGGTAAAGCCTTGGCTGGCAAAGGAGGGTTTTTTAGATTGATGCTTATGCTTTAAAATTCAGAGTTCCCAGGTTCTATCCCTTCTGCCAATAACCCTTTCAGGGAGACAGTTTTTAATTTTCCTACGAGATAAAAATGTCAGGGGCTAGGAGTTTAAATGCAGAGAGTTCAATAAGGGTTAAATTGATGTATAAGACTCCAATTCAGCAAAGTGTTAAAACACATGGTTAACTTTAAGGATATGCATAGTTCTGTTGAAGTCTACAGAACTTGTTTAAGCATATTAAGTGTTTTGTAGGATCAGGGCCCAAGTTAGACAAGAAGTGGAGCTGATTGAAAAAAATTGTGAGAATTTTTCATTTGAATTTTTAAAAAGTGTCAACCAGATCTGTAAGGCCCCAATCCTGCTACCATTTATACATGTGCTGAACTTCACCACTGATGGTTAAGCATGTGCATAAGTGATTGTAGGATCAGGGCTAAGGCACAAAAGCAGCAAACAAAATTATGGGGAAAACAAATCAAAATTTGTTGGTGAAAAATAATTAAAGGAAAACATCTGAATTTATTCATGAAAACAACTTTTTTCCATGAAAAAATGTAGAATTTTTCGTGAAAAGAATTCAATTTTTTTCAGGATTTAAAACAAATTTCTGAAGATTTTTATTTTTCAAATTCATGTGAAAATGTTTCCTTTCTTTGTGAAAAGCATTTAATCAATATTTGAAAAATGTAAATATTTCTGCCAGCTCTAAAAAGAAACGTATTTCATTAAAAATGTAAGATGTGCCATATAATATTAATTGAGAGCATTTCTAGATCACCTTTTATACCAGGATCACAAAACACTTTACAAACATTCATTAACAAAGTCTCAGATCATATTGCTGAGGCAGATATCCCTATTTTACAGCTGTCTAGAGGCCCAGCAAAATTAAGTGACTTGCACAAAGCATCAAAGCAGAAGTTACAGTGAAAAAATAGCAGCCCCCAATAATACAAACACAGAGGCCCTGCCCTGCAAAAACTTGCACACATGCTTAACTTTATGCCCCATGAATGGTCCCATTTACACCAAGGGGGACTATTCACAATGTATAAAAGTTTAGCACCTGCGTAAGCCTATACAGAAGTGCGCCTGTGTTTAGCTTTAATAGTCCCAGTGAAAAAGGCACAGAGAAACAGGGAAGGGAAGGGAAGAATAGAGAAAAAAGATGTGTGGGGGGTGGCAACTTTTTTGGGGAGTAATTACAGAAAATGTTTGATCCATTTGTCATATATGATACAGTGGGGGGTTGACAGTTTCTGGCAATATACAAATAAATAGGAACAAAATTCCCAGCTGTATTAAGAGAGGGCCTGGAGGGGAGACCTGCCCTTCCCAGACCTGCCGTTTGGCTCATGGTCATTCTCTTTCTGTTGATAGACAGGGATTCATTGCACAGTATACACTTCCATTGATTTTACTGGAGTTTTAGGTGTGCTAGAAAAAGAGGAATGAATCAGGCTCAAAGCCAAAATGTTGTAACCTGAATGTTGAAATTTAGGAACCTGGAACCTGAATAAAAGTGGCCTGCTTGTCAAAGGTGCTGAGCACCTGCCAGTTTTTGTTGCCTTCAGTGGACTTTGTTGGTGCTGAGAATTTTCTGAAAAATCAGGACACTTTTATTTAGGCTCCTAAATATGGACTTAGGAGCCTAATTGTAGGCAGGCATGTTTGGAGATTTTTGGCCAGAGTGACCAAAGATCCAAGTGTACAGTAGCAGATTAAAAGGTTGTTGATAAACTTCAGCCCACAAGGAAGGAGGAGAAAGGGGATAGGTCATGCAGAGAGGTCTGAGGCATGATTTACACTTTAAAATAAATAACCCCAGTGCAAGAGAACTAGCCTCACTCTTTGAGAATGGGGAAAAGATTCGGAAGCTTGTGGGCATCTTTCCACTGGGGCCAAAAGAAACCAAAGTAACTCATGCTAGGATTTTGTGACTCTTTGCTAGTCCCTTAGCTCAGGCAGTGAAGTTTGTGAGTTGTTTTATTTATTTATTTATTTTTTAAAAAGATCCAGAGGTCCTGGGTTCAATCCCCCATACAAATACACATGCAAATATTTGTAGATGGAGTGTTGAGGGTTAGGGAAAATGCTGGGAAACCTATAGGTATCATTTAGGCAGTGATGAGCCTGGACCCAAATCCCACATCCAGATGCCCCAGAACAATGGAGAGGTTTGATAGTAAAATCCATCCTTTCTCAAAACCTGCCCATTGGCCATCTTGACTCCTGGCTTTTATGGATGAGCCTTAACCAGCCTCTTTGCTTTGTTATATGCTCACACCGATAGCACTGAGCTATTGTGCCTCACTCTAAAATCGTGTTTTCTTCTCTCCAGCCTCTTCTGCAGCTGCTGACGGCCACCTGGGCTGGCTTGCTGAGCTGGGGTCAGCCTGCCATTAATCTTTCATAAGTCTTTGCTTTCTCTTGTGTAAACACCACGCCCCCATACAGTGACTCACCCCATTCATGCAACTCATCTTTATGTAAACAGGCCCTCATCGTTTCCTTGGGGGGAGGGACTTTGCACAGCCCCCAAAGAAAATCTGGGTTACATTTCCCCCTCCTCCTCCGCCCCTCCAGACAGCTGTGGTGGCTTCCCTGTAGGTCTGGATGCTGGAGAGGTGCCAAGCCATTTAGTATTGAAATACTGGAGCGGTGTTATGTCAGCCCCATTCTCACCCCTTTTACTTCTCCTCCTGGGTGATCTTGAGTTCTGAGGGGAGTAAGGGGGAGACTATGCTGTGAAATCAAAATTACCCCAAACTCCAGCCCAGTGGCATCTATTCTTTGCAGCCTGAGTGCTGGGGGTGGTATTTCAGAAAGGTCAAGGGGCTGCAGACGGGACATCGAGGCAGATTCTTGAGCATCGCAGAGGGACTGGGGACTACCTACCAGTCCCCTGCTGGGGATTTGCCACGGAGCTTAACGCTCTCTCTGTCCCTGGGAAAAGGAGGTCATTGGGTCAGGGAATGACTAGAGTGGACTGTGCTCTGGCTACCCCCAACTGGTGTATGGCCTTTATCTATGCCTTTAAGGGCTGAGCTTCCCACCCAAGGATCGCTCTTCCCCCAGGCCCTGACCTAGGATTCGGAAGACCTGGAATCTTTTCCTGACTCTGCCACAGAGTTCATTGTGTGTCCTGGGCAAGTCTCTTCTCCTGTCTGTGCTTCAGCTGGTCATTGGTAAAACAGGAATCATACTTCCTACCCTGTCTGTTCAGATTGTTAGATTTTTGTGGCAGAGACTCTCTTACTATTTGTGTGAATAGACCGGGGCCTCTGGCAACTACAGGAATAGTAAATCCTAATCCACTTTCACCTGTGACATCACAGATTGTCATTGTATCACTTAGTCAATATGGGAAGGTTCAATGGGAAAACATCATGAAGAACCCTGAAAGATATCCTTGACTTCTCCACTGGCTGACCATCTGATTTGGGACAGGAGGAAATGCCAATCCAGTTACTGAAGATCCTTGTATTACTAGGGTCCTTCTGGAGATATAGGGCATTGTGGATACTTAAATCTGGGCCTGTCTGTTGTTGTCAGCTGTCACAAGGCTTGTGATAGCTGATTTTTCCCTCCAAAGACTCAGCTGCTGGAGTCACACGAATAGGAGAATCTCAGCTTTCATTATTTTTTAAAAAGTAAGTTTCTAGCGCTTGTGGTTGCAGAGAAAAGCTGGAAAATGTATGTAGTCCAAATGCTCCCTAAGGCTCCGAACTCAGAGAACAAACAAGACCCCCCCACAACACATTTATCTATTAAAAAAATCTCATTAGTTTTAAGCCAGTCTCAAGGTTTCTCAAGGCCCAACCTGTTATTTTTTTAACATTTGGGGTTGGCCATCCTTTATCCTGGGCATCTCACTTGAAGTCACCACAAGCCTAGATGGTGAAGGAGAAAGGGAAAGGCAATGACAATAAAATGGCCCAAAGTTGCTCTGCAGCAGGCAGCCATGTGATCTGGAGGAGCCAATCCTCCCTCTGATCACCAACCACTCAACTGTGCCCTGGGCTTTTTATGTGTCTTTGTGTCAAATCACAGCAATTGGGTTGCATCAGAGCTTTGGAATGTGGTCTGTATGCGCCGTGCTGGTAGGGAGATGAAGCTCTGCAGGCTATTGGCAGTTGGATAGAAGTTCTTCTTCACCTCTTTTCTTTCCTGCTTGGTGACTGAAGAGAGAGTTTTTCCCTCACCAGTGGAAGGATAGGAGATCTTTCCAGAGGTTAAGCTCCTTTTGATCCCCCCTGCCCCTCCCCGGAGGGCTTTTTAAGGAGCAGAAGGATGAACACTTGGCCATGCCAAACTACGCCGGCGTGTGCCAGCTCAGCAATTGCCAGTGTGTGGCATGGCAGGGGAGGGACGAGACTGCCAACATATGTGTTTTCAGGAGCACTATAAAGTGCAGTTATGAATCCGAATGGGAAAGTGACACTGGGAAAATGACACCTATTCACTGCCAATACCTGCTGCCTTCGGGGCACATCCAGTTCTCAGTGGAGTCAATGACAAAATTCCCCTTGGTTTTTTTAGCACCAAGGTTCTAACCTCCTAGATCCATATCTGCGTACTTTGCTGGGGTAACAGCAAGTTTGTTAAACTGCTGCCGGCTGTGAAGAGTCCAGGAAGACACAAAAGAGCAAAGCCAGATTGTGTTCTGCCTCACACATCATCAATAACAGTTGCTGTCTAGAAACCGATCCCAGAACCCTTATTGCTGGCAATGAGGCATGAAGCAGAAGGCACATAGATAGGTTTGCATTAGGGTGACCAGATGCTCCGATTGTATAGGGACAGTCCCGATTTTTGTGTCTTTTTCTTATATAGGCTCCTATTACCTCCCACCCCCCTCCCGATTTTTCAAACTTGCTGTCTGGTCACCCAAGTTTGCATTGACAGATGGGGACCAGTCTGTCTAAGCCACTTGTCTGCCCTCCCTCCATTAACACAGATCCACACACCTTATCATCTGTAATGCATTTATCCTCCCAACACCCCTGTGAGGGAGAGCAGTGCTATTATCCCCATTTTACAGATGGGGAACCAAGGCACAGAGATATTAAGTGTCTCACCCAAGGCCACACAGGAACTCTGTGGCAGAGCACTGGATTGACCCCCCAAGTCCCAGGTTGGAGTCCTAATCACTGGACCATCCTTTCTTTCTCACTCATCCATTGCTGTGCATCTGTGTTGTGATTTATACCACTGCCAAGTGGGTGCAAAGGGCTTTCATTCTCATTTGGGAGTGTTTTGCACCCACTTGGCACTAGTGTAAATGGCATACCCAAGCTGCAGGGCAAACATGAATGGGACCCTGGGTTCCTAAATGCATTTAATAAGATTTTGCATCAGAGTCTCTGGTCTGGCCAAACTGTGCTCAGTGCAGGACTAGAGGAAGGGGTGAAGGCACTGGTGGCCTGAAGGCAGCTCTAGCTTATGCCAGGATTTCCTGTGGCCTCACGAGGACATCTGAGGAGCCAGGAATCAGTAGGAGCACAGAGGACAGGTGTCATGGAGTCCCAGGGCCATGCTCTGGAACTGCTCCCCACAAAGCTAGTCAGGACTTTGGGGAGCCTCCTCTCCCATGGAGTAGACTGTCTTCAGGGCAAGAAGCTCACATGTCTTCACCTCCTGGATCTGACCTCAGAGCATTCAGCATATGCCCCTCCCTGTGCTTCCTGGGGAAGCGAGATGGTCCTGCACGCACCCGCAACTTCGCAGTCAGGTGTGACTCTCAGCCAGCCAGTAAAACAGTTTCTTAGATGACAGAAACATGGTCTAAAACAAAGCTTGTAGGTACATAGAATGGGATCCCTCAGCCAGGTTCATTCTGGGGCCCAGCGAGCCAGACAACCCTGTCTGCCCTCACTTCCTGTCCTCAGCCAGCTCCCAACTGAAACCCCTTCCAGCCCCTCCTTTCTGGCCTTTGTCTCTTTCCCAGGCCAGGAGGTCACCTGATCTCTTTGTTCACTTTTAGCTATTCCCTTGCAAGGGGGGAAGGGCCCTGGACATTTGTTGCTAGGAGGCAGATTGTTGGCCATGTAGGCACACTGGAGACTTAAGAAATGCATAGGGGAAACTGAGGCACTCACACAGTATTCAGAGGAAACATTAAGAACAGTCCCACTTCATCACAACAGGTCACTGTCTCTTTTGCCCCAGGAATGGAGGTGAGGTGGAGTTGCTGTGTTGTTCAGGGAATTCTCCTTATACCAGGAAAATTCTGAAGTGGCTGCTCTGTGGTGTTTTCCTAAGCGGTTTAGGCTGCTTTGTGACCTCTCCTTTAATGGAAAATGAGGACGGGTGGGATTCTAGAAACTAGACCCTTATTGGTATCAGAGGAGCTACTAGAGGAAGGTTATGATAGCTAGGTTACTTCAAAGGGAAGGACTATGACCAGCATGGGGTTCATTGGTACCAACTTTGATCCTTTGCAGTTCCACTGTTCTAATCTTTCTCCTGCTGTGTTTCAGGTTTGAATTTAAGCCTTCAGGGACCTCAGAGCTGGAAGAGGATGAGGGGTTCAGCGACTGGTCTCAGAAGCTCGAGCAGCGCAAACAGAGGTGGGCTGCAGAGGGAACACAAGAGGGGGAGCGAACATCCCCCAGGGAATGGACACAGGCCCAGGAAGCAGAACCTACTTGCAGAGAAGAAAGGTACAGCAGTGAAGGGGCTCCTCCAAAGGAGGTCGCATCTTTCTGAGGGCAAGTCCAGAGCATAGCCAGGTGGGCAGATGGGAGCAGGAGGGTTTGGGCTGAGCTATGTCTGCAGGAAGAACTAGTCTGACAACTCAGAGGCTAACACTCAACTCACAATAATTTATGCTATTGTGGAGAGACAAGCTCAGATCCCAATGCCCCCAAACTCTGGTCATGTTTGGAGTCAGATGGAGCTTTCCACAGCTCTGGGGCAGACTCTGTGCTGTAATGTACCTCCAGAAGGCACAGCACAGACGGTTAAACCAAGGCCAGTGAGGACAAAGTTGGCTTTAAGCCACTTCTACGCCCTCCTGAGTCTAAGCAGCTGCAGGGGCTGAAATGACCTCCAGCATAACTTAGGCAGTCCAAGGAGCTGTTCTAAGTTATGGCAGTCTCCTAGCACTGCCTCTGGCTTGTGGTGCCAGCCAGAATGGTGCGGGTTATCATCCCCCACATCCTTGTCAGAGCATCTCCCCCAGCAGTGGAGTTCTCAGGACAGAATGGGCAATATAGGGCTATTGTATATGGCTGAATACAGCACTTGTGTAATGCCCACAGACCGTAGTCATCAGCAGGTAGGGTTGAACCTGGGATCTCAGGAGCTAAGGGCATGAGCCACTAGTGCATGAGCTAAAAGCCATATGGCCCTTAGCAAAGACTGTAGAGCTGACTCATTAATCTCCCTCGCTCTCTAAATGGTCTTAGTGCCACTAGATAGGACAGAACACCACACTCAGGTCTGTGGGTTACACCTGTGCCTGGGGAATTCTTCAAAAGGCACTTGCAGACTGTTTATTGCCACTGTACTCTCTCAGAGATGGTTCCTCCCTCCCCCATTGAGAGGGCAGGTCTTTAGCTATAGCTGGGCCTACGCCCACCTGTCTCAGTATCAGCAATAGGTTAAACCCCCAAATCCCTCACTTTGCTTCTGGTCCCTATCCCCTTGCTGAGCTGACCCCTGGATCCAAACCCTTCCCTGGGGTACAGCTGATATCTAGATCTGGACATCCTGTCTGAGCCTCATTGTTAGTCTGATGTTACTGGGATTTTTGTCTTAAAATCTCTTAGTCCCTTTTGGATAAGTTGTGAAAAGTTGCATAATATAACATTGCATCAAAAGCAGACAGAAATATAGCTTTCCTTGTCTCTCTAGCTGTATCTCTTTTTAAACATCTTAGCTAAATAAAATCTAAAGTGACATCTCCTCCCTCCTCTTTAAGGCTCTAAGTCTACAAACACTCACTCATGCTTAACTTTTTATATAGCACTCATCCCATTGTCTTCAATCCTATTTGCAGGACTAGGGCCTCCATTATGAACGAACCCATTTCCCCCCAACTCTCCCTTCTCTCTTTCTTCTCCTGTGAAGATTTCTTGCTGGAAGAGCCCCACTCCTCTATGTGTGTGTGAGAGAGAGAGCAGGCATACATCTGCTTTGCCTTTAACAGAGAGGATTTTCTATCCTTGTTGACCAGAAATGTTGCACCTTATCTGCCTGCTCCTTCCTGGCAACACTCTATTAAAAAAAAATAAAAAAAATGCAACTTTGTTTCTTGCTTGACAAACACAGGCTGTGTGGTGTGAGGTGAGGCTGCTCTGTAGTAGCTGGAAGAGGGAAAATTGCAAACACTTGTGGCAGGTGAGGCTCAGTGAAGGGAGTTGCCAAGCAGCTGCAAAGCATTTAAATCCAGGCACTGGAGCTCATGCAATTTTTACTGGGAGAGTGTTGAAGTGACGTAGCAAAGGGCCCACCTAGGTTATCACCAGCCTTCCTCTTTGTTTGACTCAGTGTGGGTGTGATTTATGGGAACCTGAGGAGGTCCCTCACAAACCTGTAGGAAATTTCATTTTGCTTCATATGTTGTGCTCTCTAAAAGCATCTCATTTTCCACTCCTCCTGCTGATATTGTCACAGAGTAGTTGGAAGCCTTGTGTGAGCTCTCAGGTATGTCATGTGCTCTAGTTTCACCCTGTTCTTCCACAGTTGTCTGCTATCCGCATTGAAGGAATGTGACTGTAGTGGAGAGAACTGTTCTATCTCATTCCTGAGCTGTGGCTGGGATCCCTCCCCTTGGGAGGAAGACAGGTGTTTTTTCATATTATGGACATATGCCACTGTAATGCACTGGTGAGTAGGGAGAGTTGTGCCCTACTGAATGGAACTGTGACTTGTGTCATAGGCCCAATACTGCTAGCTTCTAGCTTTGGTGCTGGGATTCTGTGCTCTTGGAGCTATAGGAACCAAACTTGATTCTTGCTGCAGCTGTGAAGTTCTGAATAGCCATGGCATGCAGCAGAGTGACTACTTGGCTGTGGGTTTGTTGTAAGACATTAGTGGTGGTGTCAAATTAGTTGTCTTTTGTATTCCAGCACTCTGTATGTTGGTTATATATTCCATATGTCAGATGTGTAGGGCTTTAATTCTGAAACAGGTCTGTGCTTTAGGGGTAGGCTTTATTGGTTGGGCTTGCTCTATCCAGAACAGGTAGTTACTAGAAGTGGTAAAATGTTCAGGGCATGTCTGTGCTGCAGTTAAACACCTGTGGCAGGCCTGTGTCAGCTGCCTTGGGTTTGGGCTGCAGGGCTATACAACTGCAGTGTAAAGATCTGGACTAGGGCTGGAGCCTGGGCTCTGGCACCCTCTTCACCATGGGATCCCAGAATCTTTTTTTTATAGCCCAAGTCTGGATGTCTACACTGCAGATGTATAGCCCCATGAGCCTGAGTCAGCCACACAGGCCAGTTCCAGGTGTTTAATTGCAGTATAGAGAGGCTGCTATGAGAACAACCACAGACTTAGATGGGTGGCTATTTGCTATTTCAGCTAACATGTTAAACCTGGGTCTGCCTAGGGGTGTCAGTAGGGAGGACAGGTCTGCTGCTGTAGAGTGACATGTATCTTTCCCTACTGCTGAAAGTTGGGTGGGAGGTGGTGACTGTTGTAGGAGGGCAGCAGAGTCAGCATTTGCTGCTGTTTCAGTAGAGGCCACCATGAAACTAGAGAACCTTTCAGCCCACTTCTTGCAGGGCCCATAGCTGCCATTTCAAGGTGTTTTAATAAATATGAAGTGGAGAAGACCTCTCTCTGTCTCTCCCCTGCCCACCTCCCTCTCTCCACAGAATTTAAGCTTAAAATAAAATCACATTGCAGAACTGCTGGCTTCTGACAAGTCTGGTTTTCACTCAGTGGCCATTAGCACTCACCCACAGCCTGCTCTGGGTGGGTCTGGGCTATACGCTTTCCTGCCATTGAGTGTGGTTCTATGAAATACTCTGAGCCTGGTGCCACCCTTCTTGGTCATTGTTAATGTACTAAGAGGATTTACTCTTCAACATTGCTGACTGTGGAACCAATGAAATAATCTAGCTCCCAAAAAGTTTAGCTCGGGTTTTACCCAATGATCTGTGCACACGGGCACAGGACACTTTTGGAGCACGCAGCACTGCACCAAAGGTGTGATTATTGAGGTGCTGTTTTTCTCACCTTAATGTTGAGACTTGGGGTATTAGTTAAAGGGTTCTGCTCACCTGAAGTATAACGCTGACAAGACACTTTTCCTTGTGGAAATGGACTTTTCAGACACGCGTATGTTGATACAGTTTCAAGCTTAGGAGTGTGACCTAATTCTAACAGGGTTTTGAAAAAACACCACCACCTGCAACTGAGCATGCTTGTTAAGTGTGCTACCAGTGCTACCTGCGAACGTGTACTCCTTTAGCTCAAGGGGAAGAGGCCAGTGCTGTAGAATCTGGGTTGAATCATGCTGGTCACCTGTGTGTATGATGTGGTGGGATTCAAGGGTGCTAATGTAACCACATTATACTGACTTTGTGCCCCTTGCACAGAGTGCTCTTCAAGAGGCACTGATAGATGCTGCGTCTGGGGTGTAATATGCCCTGACTACTCTGCAGTGCCATAGTATCTAGTGACCTACTGCATCAGGGATGCAAGTTAAGGTATCCCTTGGAGTTGCTGTAATGTGTGTGTGATGGGTGGGGAGGGTTAAGCCAGCACTCTCAGGATCAAGGGATGCAAGCTGCCCCTCCCCTGGCTCTATGCCAGCATAGGGGGTGACTTTGACCTCTGCTGTCAGTGCTCTCAAATAATTTTAGTGAGATTGTTTAATATCTTGGTGGTGGTGTAGCTGTGTTAGTCACAGGATATTAGAGATAAGGTAAGTGAGGTAATATCTCTTACTGGACCAACTTCTGTTTTTATTGTAGTTCAAAAGCTTATACCTTCGCGGAGCTTTCCATCAGGCCTGGGGAAGGAAGTAGTGTGTCTGACCTAAATACAAGTGAGGACAGACAGGGCCAGTGCAACCTATTAGGTGACCTAGGTGGTCGCCTAGGGTGCTAGGATTTGGGGGTGGCATTTTCTTCTGCGGTGACCGTGGTGGCTGGATCTTCGGCCGCCTCGGTCACTGCCGGCATTTAGGCGGAGGGAGATGGGGCAGGGAGGCGTGGGGAGGGCCGCCTGCAGCAAGTAAGGGTGGGGGGGAGGCGGCATGCAGGGGAAATCCCTGTGCCAGCTCACCCCTGCTGCGCCTCCTCCCCGAGCATGCCGTGGCTGCTTCGATTCTCCCGCCTCCCAGGCTTGTGACCCCATATGGTTTTGGTGTGGGGTGGTAGGTGACAACTATGGGTGTGCCATCAGAGGTTTCTCTTTCCTGTCTTCAAGAAAGTTCTCCTGGGGTATTAGGGTGGCCCTTTCCATGATGCAATCTCTGGCAGAGTGTCCTTGTTTAGTGAACGAAGTGTTGTTGTATCCATGTTGGTTCCAAGTAGGGTGACCAGATGTCCTGATTTTGTGGGGACAGTCCTCATATTTGGTGCTTTTTCTTGTATAGGCATCTATTACCCTCCATCATCACCCTAATTTTTCATACTTTCTATCTGGTCATCCTAGTTTCAAGACATTAGAGAGACAAAGTGGGAAAGTGCCTCACCTGCCTTGTGTATTTTGTTTAGTGAAGGTGGTTTTAAGTGTGTTTAATGTTATATGTCTCAGACTTTCTCTTTGGAGAAAATTCTGTGGTATTTGAGTGCCTGGCTGTAGATAACTCTGTGTGTGTGTGTGTCTGTGTGTGTGTGCACGCGTGCGCGCTGGGGGAAGTCTGCAGGAAGGGTAGTGTAGGAGCTGGCTGTCCTACTTCAACACCAGCTAGGGAGTCCTCCACCGTGATGGTGTCCAGGAAGTTGATGCTGGTATGGGAGTCTTCTAGAGAGATTGTGGTGGAAATCTGAGGGAGTTTAGATCTTTCTGGAGGATGGAAAATATTGATGTATCTCAGGTATATTATTGGTCTTTCAGTGCATTTGTCCAGAAATTCTTCCTTGAGGTGGCCCATGAAGATGTTAGCATATTGGCAAGCCATCCTGGCACCCATGGCTGTTCCAGTGGATTGGGCAAAGTGTGTGTTTAAATTGAAGTTGTTGTGGGTGAGGGTGAAATGGATGAGTTTGGCAATGTGTTTTGGGTGGATTTCTGAGTTTTGTGCATTATCTCGTGTGTGTTTGAGGCAAGCAGTGATGCTATCATGTCCCAACTTATACTTAGCTGAGACACTCTGCCTCCTCCCCTGAAGAAGAGCTCTGTCACTTCAAAGCTTGTACCTTCCTCCGACAGATATTGGTCCAATAAAATATATTGTAGCTTTATCTAATATTCTCTTAGAGGTTGGTCTCTATACAGAGACAGGAGCATTTGGGTTGCTTTCTGCCTGGTCAGTGGCTGACCTCACTGTCTTTCTCAAAACTTGAGCCAATGTAATGCTGGTGAATGGTGATGGTTTAGCAGACCCAGAGATCAAAGGCTTTTAGTCTCATAGTAGGAACAGCATGGCATGAAGGGTGGCAGTGTCTGCTTCCCCCTCAGCCTTGACCTGGGAAGAGCTGGAGCATAGTTTTGTCTCTGCCTGACTAATCCTTGGCTTTTCTGTGGAGACCTGCCAGCTGAGATGCTACATGTGATGTGAACACTGCAGTCTAGAAGATGATTTCTGCTTGTACTTGCCTGAACTTAACCCAGTGCATGAGAGTGAAATATGTTTCAAAGAGACTAGTTCTGAACATGCCACATCCTGTCATGACTGTGCTACTACAGGACACGTCAGTGCACTTCCATTGGGTGGGGGTTTACTTTACAGATCGTGGCACTGCAGAAGCCTGTGGTTTTAAGGCTGTGCTGTAAACCTTACTTAGAGCATAAGATCTGTGGGGCAGGGATCATCTCTTGTTCTGGGTTTTGCACAGTAGGAAGTGGTTCATAACTAGAACTCCTAGATGCTATGGGAATACAAACATAATGGTGAACGTGTTTTTAAATCTGAGCACTTTACAAATGCCAGTGAATTGACCCTCTCAGCATTGCTGTGAAGAGATCAAGTCTGGGCACTTAAATCCACTCCATTTTTGGTGGAAGAGAGTAGGTGCTGGTGGAAGCTGCTATATGAACAATTTCCCACCCCTCTGGAATCCCAGCAGTTCTGGGGATGGATTGGCTGGGTCTCAGCTGTTTACAGCACCCTGTAGCCTTCTCCCCTGAAACCTGGTGTGCCGCTTTGGTATGTTATGGGAATGAGACGTGCAAAGAAGGATTGTCATCTCCCTTCAACCTGCTAGAGAAGTTCCAAAGTAGACCTGAGTTGTTAATTGACTTTTCTGGTGTGGCCGCCAAACTGAAAAACCAGGGGAAATGTTGTTTGGTTCCAAAATTGTTTGGAATTTGTCAGCAAATTATAAAAGTTCATTACGGGCCACCAAAGTAAGTGTGTGTGTGTGTCTGCACTCCACCTCTTTGCCCAGCCCATTGGTTAGGGCAAACAGGATATACGAGACATTGGGCTGTTCTGCACGGGGAAACTTACAGTGGCAGTGAAAAACCCACACTCCTGGAGAGACATGATATGCTGAACCAACCCAGGGTGACTGTGCTGGCTTGATGGAAGAATTGTTCTGTCAACCTAGCTACTGCCCCTCAGGGGTGTGGATTAACTACAGCCAGAGGAGTAGGACATGGTGAGGAGAATCCCTGAGCTGGAATTCCTGCTCTGGAGCAGGGACTTGAGCTCAGACCTTTCTTCTTTCCTCTCCTCCCCGCACCTGCTGTGTCTCCAAACTGCCAGTCTGTAGGCTGTTATGGGTGGGTTGCTTTCAGAACTCCTGTTGAAGCTGTTCCACTTTATATAAATATCTAAATAGTCATGGTGACAAAGAGTGAAGAGGAGTCTAGCCTGGTGATTAAAGCACTGAGCTGGGAGGTAGGAGATGTAGTCATTCAGATCTTCTCTCTCCCTGATTCAGAGGAGGGGTTTGAATCCACATCTCCTACCTTAATTACCAGGTTGGAGAGTGGTACTCATGCTCTCTCCTGGGCACAATGAAGGAAAGATTGAGAGCCTGGGTATGTGCAGACACCTGTTGAGTTTGCTGTCCTGAAATGACCTTTTTTTCCCTGGGTTGACTAAAACTGTATCTTTCACCAAGTAAGTTACTTGCCTGAAAAACCTCACCATGTCCTACTCCTCTGGGCTAGGAATAAGGTGACAACGGGCAGTGATTCTGGACCAGGCTGCTAGTCCTTTCACGTGAACAACTGTTGGGAAGAACACCTTGGGCAAAGCTGGGCAGCTGCAATGTCAGCAGCATGTCACTTTATCTTGCAGTTCCGCAGACTTCACCAGAAGAGAAGGTGCAGGGCAAGTCTGGTTGAACCATTATCCCTTTCATTCCTCTCAGTGCGTCTGGCAGAACTGGCACTTCCGAACAGAGCCTAAATCCTTCCTCAACTTCCCCTTTCACCCGCTACTACCTCTTGCTCAACACGCTGTCCGTTACCTAACCTACACTTGGTCACTCCATCTTTTGCTCTGCAGAGATGGCTGGTGATAGCTACTGTGGATTCAGGTGAGGGGACAATGCCTGGGGTTAAGAAGGCAACCAGGCTGTGGACTTGATGCATCTGATTGTTGGCCTGGCAGCATCTGCAGCCTGCCTGGATACCAGTTGCATGTGCTAGTATCTAACTGAGGAGGGCGGTGTGCTTTTGTTCACTGTCTTGTGTTGTGATCAGTGCCTGGCTGGCCCACGCCCCCTCACCAGAGTTTGTTGTATGTTAGTTCTGTGGAGCCCCTGCCAACACAACGTTGCTCTCTGTTCTCCTCTAGTGGTTAGGTCAGGTATATGGGTTTAAGTCCTATACTGCCTTCAAGCTAATGACCTCTTCCTTCCACTCAGGCAACAGAAGTGCTTATGCTTTTAGAGCCAGAGCTCCCTGCTTCATTGCCTGCAGATTACCAGTCGTGAGGCATGGCTACATAAACACAACTTTGTTCAGTAGCAGTACAGCAAAGAGCTTTAGTGAGGACCATAGCGTTCCTGGCTCTCTTCTAAGCCAAAATCTACTTAATTCCAATGAGCAGTTGAGCTGCGTTGCTGGTGGTGGCTGCCTTGGTGCAAGGGGACACTGCCTTGGTGACAGTGTGAAAGCACTGAAGACTATAGACTGGCTTAGCAGCAGCAGAACTGTAAAATGAATCCATAAATCACTCAATAGACAGTGGCCTGGCTTGAAGTGGTGGCGAGCACCTGTCAAGCTCATTGACTTGAATGGTATCTGTGGTCACTCTAATGCTCACAGGAGTGCGAGTACCAACCTTGGGGCAGACTGTTTTTTAAACAAAACAAAACAAAAAAAACCCCAAACCAGTGCACAAACCCCAAAGTGATCATGAGTTCTAACCTTAGATTTCACCAACCAATTTCAGCAAGTGCAAACTCCTCGGGCACATTAACCGAATTAAACAGAGTCGCAGACAGTGCCCTTTAGGGTGACCAGACAGCAAGTGTGAAAAATCGATGTGGGGGGGGGGGGAGTAATAGGAGCCTGTATAAGAAAGACCCAAAAATCTGCACTGTTCCTATAAAATTGGGACATCTGGTCACCCTAGTCCCCTTGGGTATTCCAGTCTGTCTTGCCACCTGGGTAAGTCTATCTCTGTGATAGAAGGCTAAGACCAAGAATCACAGCAATATCCTGGTTACTCCTAGTCCCAAAGGGTCAGTCACTTACCCCAGGTCAATTGTGCTTGACAATGCTTGTAGTCAGTTCTATGGCAAACTAAATGAAGATTTGTTAAACAAGAAAAGGAAATGCGTTCTTTGCAAGCAAGCAAACACACACACACCAATGTTAGTCTTTGCCTATATTAGCTTTTGAAATCTTCTATAATCAGCAAGATCAGTTTGTTTGTTTGTCCTTTAGGGCTAACCCAGGACCTTTTGCTTCTGCCTAGAAACACCTCAGGCAGGTCTACACTTAAGTGCTACAGTGGCACAGCTGTGCCAGTACAGCATTTTAAGTAAAGATGCTCCTACGCTGATGGCTCTCTCGTTGACATAGTGCTGTCCATGCTGGGGTGGGGGTGTTAGGTTGATGTAAGGATGTCTCTCGGGGCAGGGCTAGTGCAACCATTTAGATGACCTAGGTGGTCACCTAGGGCGCTAGGATTTGGGGGGCACCATTTTCTTCGGCAGTGACAGCAGCGGCCAGATCTTCAGCGGCCCCAGTCACTGCTGACTTTTAGGCGGAGGGAGCGGGAGCAGGGGAGTGCGAGGAGGGCTGCCTGCAGCAAGTAAGGGGGGGGGGGTGTAGCACGCAGGGGAACTCCCTGCCCCAGCTCACGCCTGCTCTGCCTCCTCCCTGAGCATGCTGCGGCTGCTTCACTTCTCCGCCTCCCAGGCTTGCGGTGCCAATCAGCTTAGGCACCGCAAGCCTGGGAGGTGGGAGAAGTGAAGCAGCCACGGCGTGCTCGGGGAGGAGGTGGGGCAGGGGTGAGCTGGGGTGTGAGGGGGAGCTGCTGCGAGGAGGGGTGCCTCAGGGCGGAGGCACAGGGGGGAGGGAGGAGGGGCGCAAGGTGGAAATTTTGCCTAGGGCATGAAACATCCTTGCACCGGCTCTGCTCAGGGGTGTGGATATTTCATGGCCCTGAGCAACTTAGTTATACTGGTTCTGTAGTGTAGACCTGCCCTTGCCTCCCCAGAGTTGCAGCAGCTTAGAGATACCTAGTAGTTCCTTTTTTGCTTGGGGTTTTTATCCCCTTCTTGCTACATGCTTTGAGCTGCAAACTCAGTTGATAGGAGGAGTCCACTTGCATGACTGATCTTCACTGGGAGGAGAGCAGAACAACAATAAGTCTTTTGTCCTCTTGTTGACAATTCCTCAATTGTCGGTAAGAGCCACCCGTAGCCTCTCTGGTATTGATGGGCAGCCTCTTTCGATGGGGTCATAACCGTTTCTGTAGAAGAGCAGCTCTTCATGCTAATGTCACTCTCCAGTACTGTACAGCAATTCATACAGTATCAGAGGCTCACAATACAACTGTTCCAATATTACATTACAGTATGGAACCCTGCTATTGAGAGTAAGATTAATGCATGCAGCAACTCGCATGCATTCAGTTGTCTAAACACTTTATTATAATTCTAATACCTACTTGATCAGTATTGACCCACAAGTGAGCCAAATGGACTCCAGCTGTGTCTAGTTTAGATATGGAGACCTTGCTGTGACCTGGAAAATGGCTTACAGTGTCAGCCATTTTAGTGCCTCTGGAAAATCAAGCCATGAGCCGCTTTCTAAATGCTTCAAAGAAATATTGCAGTGGCTACCCTGGGCTGGGGCTACCTTTTAGAGATGGGCAGAGGGGATGTGTACCTAGCTTGGATCTAGAGCTGTTTGGAATCTTTGCATCTTGAAAAAAGTTGCACAATTTTCCTCCTTTTTCCTCTTTTTCTTGGCCTACTTTTGACAATGTAGATTTGAATGTTTGGCTGTATCGTTGCTGGGTTTCCATTCTCCTTTGGCTGAATTCCAGTGGTTCCATTAGTTTTTACTGGTCAGGGAAAAAGCAGGTAGAAAAATGGTATCGAAAAGAAAAAAGGAGCCGTATGGACAGGCAGGCTGGCAGGAGTGTGTGTGTGTGTGTGTGTGTGTAAATGGTTCTTGTATCCTAATGAATAATGCAGACTGTCCTGTGGTTAGAAATCAAATTCTCCCAGAAGGTGGCTGGGGAACAAAAGAACAAGGGGGAGAAATCCCCTTGAGCTCAAGCTAGTCTTGCCCAACCTCAGACCACACAAATTAGCCCAAATGGCCTCAAAATTAGAAGGGATCTTGGTTACAGCCTACCTGGATGAGGAAGTCCAGCTCTGGAGCTCAGTGAGAGGAGGGTAGGGCTCTCCTCCTGCTCCATACATCTGGAACTAGAAATGTGGAGGCATTATTTCTTGTTGTCTTTGCAGTTGAGACTGGAGCAGGAACTCTGTAGCAAGGAGAAGTGACATTTACTACTTAGTTCTTACTAGTTTTCCTCCGCCATTACTGTACTGTCCTCCTCTCATGCTGTGCCTTAGCCACAGGCCCGTTTCAGATGGGACTCCGCGTTCGACGTGAAGGTTGAGAAATTGGAGGCATGAGGTTATGAAAGTGCTCTCCTGTCTGTATCTAGCTGGCATCTGGTATCTAGCACCGAGTTAGCTGTGGAGAAGCTGGATTGCACTGCAGAAGTTGTTCAGAAGGGAAGTTGCCTCATGTAATCAAGTACAGTACATGGAGCCAAATCGATGTGATAAACAGCCTAGGGCCTGATCCAAAGCCCACTGAAATTAATGGAAAGGATCCTATTGACTTAAATAGGCTTTAGGTCCAGCTCCTGCTGCTGGAATGAATGTAAACCAGTGGACAGAACACTGGGCTGGGAGTCAGGAGACCTGGCTCCTATTCCCAGCTCTGCCATTGACCCTGGGCAAATCTCTCTGCTTCTGTGTTTTTTCCCCTCCCGCCCTCAGTCTGTTTAGGCTGTAAGTCGCTGCCCTGAAGAGCTATGTCATGCTCTGTGTGTACAGCACCTAGTTCAGTGGGGCATCTGTCTTAAGCTGGGGCTTTTATGTGCCACCATAATGCAAACAATGATAAAAAGTGGACCTGATTTGCCTTCTGTTTTTGAATGATTTCATCCATGTCTTAGTATAAACTTCCCAAAATGTTTGTAATTCTTCTTACTGTTTTATTGGTCAGTTCTGCCATGCACTAGCTTCTCATTAAACCAAAACCTACTTGTCCTAAATAGTATATCTGTATTTGCACAGTATTTTTAGAACTCCAGTTGTATGTTGGGCCATTACTAATAAAGCTGGTGTTTTAAAGGTACAGGACACCAGATTTTCTGTAGGTTTGAAACACCCATTTCCCTTTTCAAAGGCTTCTTTCCCTCCCCACCTCTAGGTCTCCAAGACACTCCCATGAGGAAGAGGACAGTGGTCTGAGGGAAGCTGAAGTCAAGCTGGAGCAGGTCCAGCTGAATCAGGAGGCCCCGGAGGAGATTCCCGGGGAGAATGAGGAGATGAGGCAGGAGCCGCTGGAGACGGAGGAGCCTCAGCAACTCTTTGAGGAAGAATGCATTCAAGAGCAGAAGCAAGAAGAGGAGGAGGAGGAGAAAGCTGGGCAGGAGGTCAGGGCAGAAATATTGGATCTATGATCTCTCTTAGTATGGCTGTGACTTCATGGGGGACCCATCCATCATGTGGGTAGGGTTGCAGTAATGTCTAAAACAGGGCTTGTACTTGTGATACATAGCTATCCCAGTAGCTTACAAGGGTCACACTAGTGCACACCCTGCCTTAGGATGCTGCAGCACATCTGCCCCAGTAGTTTGCTTTGGTATAGCTGCAGCTATGCAAGCACCCCCAGTTACAGGTAGCTTAAGTGTGGAGAGACCACTTTCATGTTTACTGGCTCCTTTCTTCTCTCCTCTCCTCCCCTCCCAAAAATCAGTCACTGCACCCAATAGAGAACTTAGTGCTCCTCTGACAAGTAGCACCACAAGGCCTGTAATTCTAAGTTCTCTGCTGTGGTATCTGTTCTGCCCCTTATCATTCAGTATGGAGAGTGTAAGAGTGGAGAAACTAACAAAGCCACAGATACAGGACTCTTAAGGAAATTCTGAATCTGTGTGTTCAGAACCCCTTCCCCGCCCCCTCCTTTTTTTTGTCCCTTGCTCTGAGAAGCCTTGGCCTGATCTTCTAATAGATCTGAAATTGGGGTCCAGCATTGTTGCCTTCCATCCACTAGGGGTGTCTGTGCTGTATATAGTTCAAGGCATGGTGTGGCCCTGGTAAACAAAGGAGACAAAGATGGAACTCCAAGATGTATGGAAGCCTGTCTGTGTCGCTTTTAGTAGTAATAAATGTTCAAGATGGACTGTGACTGCATATGTCATGATATCCCTCTTATTAGGGGGTGTTATGGCTTTGTAGCTCCTCAGAATAAATGCAGTTACTTTCCCTGTCCTCTGCCTGAGAGTGGGCATATATAATCCTTTCTGATTGGGGCTGGGCAAAATTGGTGAAAATGTCTGTGAAAACTCATGCAGAATGCCTCATCAGTTCACTTTGTGACCTTGCATCTGTAAAAAATGTCTTTTTTAAATGACAACTGGGAGAATGAATTTTTCACATGTGAAAGAAAGGTCAGAGTATCTTTGCCCAAAGCTTCACTTGTAGGGGAGGGTCTGACGCTTGTTACAGCAGGCATTTAATTAGCTTTGCTCCTGATCTGCTCATTCTTTGCATGCAGGAGAAAAAGAGGAGAAGGAATGAGGAGGAGGAGACACCAGAAAAACGCCAGAAAGCACCGAGCACCTCCAGCGTGGAAGGGGAAGAGGATGAACAATGTGATGGCCAGTCCCCAACGAGTTCCACAACAGTACGTGCTGCTAAGAGTGCTCTGAATCGCAAGTGCACTTAGAGCTGGCCTAAACCTTAGCGTGAGGCGACCTGGCAGCCTGCTCTGAGACTGGTGTGGCTATGTAGTGGGGAGGAAAGATGGTCTAATACTTAAGACCTCAGGAGATCTGGATTCACTTGCCAGCTCTACCACAGACTTCCAGCATGACCTTGGGGAAGTCATTTGCTCTCTATGCTTCACTTGTAAAATGTGCGTAGTACTTTCTCCATCTGTTTGTCTTGTCTACTTACACAGTCAGCTCTTGAGAGCAGGGATTGCCTCTCCCTATGGGGATGTACAACATCTGGCACAGTGGTGCCCTGGTCTCAACTGGGGCCTCTAAAAACTTTTATAATACAAAGCAGTAGTAACCCTGGCCATCTTCTACCTTCACAAATTTAATCAAACTGATAATCTGTGGATATGCAGCCCTGTGTATCCATATATGGTAGGTATATGGGGAAAATGGCTCTTTCTTTCTCCTGTCAGAGTTGATCTTGTTGGCCACGGATTAGGATGGAGCATGAGGGAGTCTAGTGCATGCAGATTTAATTAGTCTTTAGGGTGATGGCTGAGCATTCAGGTCGCCTCTTATGCACCTGTTAGCATTGTGCTCCTCTAGTGGCTCTTAAACCCTGTGACTGAATGTTGCCTGCCCAGGGAGAGTCATGTCACTTTCAAAAGGTGTGACAAGAAACATGTAGCAAAGAGAGTGTTTCGTCTGTAACTGTTGGAGGAGCTGCTCAGATGGGCAGCAGAGCTTTGTTACATTACAGGAAATATTAACAATAAAAATCAAACGTCTGGGGAGCAATAGAACTACCTGGATTCTGGCCCCAGTCTGTTTGCATTGTGATGCATGATGGGAATGTGTGCGTGACTATCAAGCCAGGAAGTAAAAACCCTCACTGCACTGAGAGGGGAATGGGTGGTGTGTGAGCAAAAAAGAAATCTAGCTCTGGAGCTTTACCATTGACTTCAGTGAGAATAGAATTGGGCTCGTGCTTCTGAAAAATCGCACCCTACCTTTTGGTACTAGGGACAGACGCTCTCTTGCAGAGCAACCCCCAAATCCTTATACTTTCCTATAGAACTGTTGCTATGAACAATCCCGTACGCAGCAGGGAAGGGGTTAAATATCCACTGCCTCTGAAGGGGCCTTTATGGTGTTGGTGGGGAAGCTTCCCCACCGAGCAGGCTGTACACGCATTCATTCAGGGGAGAGAGGTGCTCACAATCTTTGCAAAGCAGAAAGGCGTTCTTATGCACAAGCAGTTGAAGGAATTTTGTTTAACTATATATATTTAAAAGCCTGGATTATCCATAAGAAACCAAGAATGGAATCATTCCATAACATGACTGGTTTGGAAAAGCACGAGCCTGTGGGGAGACAAATAGGATTAGGACATAAATGCTCTTTCATTTTTAACCACAGTGCTGACTATTGGCGTGAGATGGGGAAACTCACTCCTTTAGCTCAGTCAGTTGAAGTTGTCTCTTAAATCCAGAGGTCCTGGGTGAGAGGGTGAGGTCTTAGCATAACAAGTAGCAGTCTGAGACTGCAAAGGCCTCTGTGGCCAGGAAAGGGGGATTTAAAAAATGAGAGCAATGGAGGAATGAAGGGGTTCTCAAGGCATGAAGTAGCCAGCCACAGAAGAAGGGAAGCTAGGCACCTGAAGTCTTGCCCCAGACCTTATTTATGGCTGGAGCCAGGAGGTCAGCTAGATATTTATAATGTTCCCTTCTGTCCTCTAAACGAATAGAGGAGTTCTGCAAATTCATGAATGTGAAGGTCTGGGCTGGGGAGTAGGGTTCAGGTAAGTGAGCAGTGAAGAAAGGCTGTGAACAGAGTGTCCTGCAGAAATGAAACAACTTCTCCGGTTTGTACTTGTGATAGCTCTCTGTGGACATGGGAGCAGTGTTAGTGCTGGAGTCTTGGTGGGGGAAAGGAACAAGAGAGCAATCCCTTGTTCCTGTATAGTGCCTCTCCTCCAAAGATTACAAAACTTACTGTAAATACCCAACAGATGCGGGCTCTGATGCGCTATCCCTACTCTTCAGAAGCCCAGACACAGATGGTGATCTGCAACTTGCCCAAGATGCCAGTTAACTTACTGCTTGAGCTGGGAACAGAACCCAGAGGGCTGATTCTCCGTCCTGTCCCTTTCACACCAGTGTAAGGTACTGCCCGGTTGGAATGGTCGTGTGCAGCACGCACTTGGCACAGGAGCCAATGACTGCACGAGGGGCAGAGTGACAGAGGCTTAGAGCCCAGATCTCTGGATTCACAGTCATGAGCTCAAACCACAAACACTCCCCAGCCTCTCAAATGTTGCCGCTCTGACAGGCTGAGCCCTGCTGATAAAGGAATAATTTTCCAGAGCAGAAAATGGACATATGTACTGCTCAGCGAGAGGTGCATGTTTCAGAGAAAACTCCCAAACAAGTATGCTATAAACCAGCAGAACAATCATCCTAATGCATCCCTGTTTGCAGATGCCCTCAAGCTCTATTACTTTAAACAGCCTTTTCTAATCTATCTTGCGTATGTCCATATAGCAATTTGGACAGTCACCAAGAAGACAAGTTTGTCTTGTCAGATGCTTTATTGCTCAGTGACCTCTGAAGGTGTATTAAAACCCTTCTGCTTTGCAGCTTTTACTACTTGTCTCCCTCTGCTAATGAGTGCACAGTTCTCCTACTGCACGCGGATGTGTGTGCAGGGTGAATCACTGTCACGGGGCTTCCGATTCTTGGTTTTGTAGGATTCCCTGGTAGTAAGGAATATACTACATGCTGGCTTGAAGGCTCCTGCTCCCTGTGCAGTGCAGAAGGCTCTGATGGTTAAATCACTCCTCTGTCTTGGAGCCTCCTTGCAGTGGAATGGCCAGTGTAAACTATGTACCCTCACAGATACCATTTTCTTCCATCTTCCACTTTTTCCTGCTTTGTGTTTGTTTTTTTTTTTTTGTTTTTTTTGTTTGTTTTTTTTGTTTTTTTTCCCCTCTTGTCTTTACCTTTATCGAAACCTGCCCTTTCCATTCTACTCATCACCAAGAGCCTATGTGAGGGCTGGTCTACACTACAGGGGAAAATCGATCTTAGATATGCAACTTCTGCTATGTGAATAATGTAGCTGAAGTCGAAGTATCTAAGATCGAATTACTTACCGTCCTCACGGCACGGGATCGATGTCCGCGGCTCCCCCTGTCGATTCCGCAACTCCGCTCGGCTTGGTGGAGTTCCGGAATCGATACAAGTGTGTTCGGGGATCGAGATATCGCATCTCATCTAGACACGATATATCGATCCCCGAGCAATCGATTGCTACCCGCAGAAACAGCGGGTAGAAAAGACGTAGCCTGAGTCTTACAGTGGAGAGGCCCTGCAGCTTGGCCCCAGGTTCACCCATGTGCTGCAATATGATGGGATGGGAGGAGAGAAGCTTGCTGGTCAAGTTGCTGCTTACACTGGCAGCCTACATGCACGATAGCTACTCCTGTGGCCAGATGAATTAGTGACCCTCGGAGAACAGGATCAGGCTGTGGCTGCAGTGGGGAATGGACTAGGTACAGGTGTCCTGCAGCTTTTCCTCCTGCACTCTGCCCAATATGTGACTCTTCCTTCACGATGGGGGTGGGGAATCACTGGGTTGGAAACATGGGGGGAAGCTTTTTAAAATACAGATGTTTGACTCTTCACTGCAGTTCATCCTCTGATGCTCTGGAAGCTCACTTTCCTGATAGGTCCTCCACTTTGAAGCCACCTTCAGAACTTGTTGGTCCAGCATCATCAGGTCTGCTGCATCTACCATCATTGCTGTTGCAGCTGAAGATGCCACCTATTGACTGCAAAGTGGGGAGTTATAGGGACACCCAAGGGGTCTGACTGATGGTTCTGTCATTCCAGGGTACAGGTAGGGAGCTGGGAGGAAACAAGGTACTTTTGAAATGACCCAAATTTCTCAGTTAGGGGTGGGGAGAACTCACTGATTTGAGTTATGGCCAATTAAGATGAGGGACTCAGGGCAGCTGGGAAAACTGATGTCTCTTCTTTCTCATATCTTCCCATTTAGATCACAGATCGAACTGAATCCCTGAACCGCTCCATTAAGAAAAGGTAATTCTCCTTCCACTGATTGACCTGTTGGTAATTCTCCACTGGGCTTTGACTTGGGTATTATTGTAACACAGACCCGCACCTGAACCAAAGACACAATTCCAAGTGATCATGCTGGAGGGCTCTGCTGGTGGCTTGAGGGGGAACAATGTCCTATTGCTTAGTGGGTCACTTGGACATCTTTCAGAACCAGAATTTGTGACGTGGGATGGGGGTGAAACTAGTGGCTTCTTCCCAAAGAGGCTTGGGTAGACTTCACTCTGATGAGCTTAAGGCAATAAGACTTAATTCTTCCTTCCTTCTTTCTCCAGCAACAGCGTGAAGAAGACTCAGCCACCACTTCCTGTTTCCAAGATTGATGACAGACTGGAGCAGTACACTCATGCCATTGAGGTGATGCTCTTGATCGTATAGGTGGCATGCTCTCAACCCCGAGCCCCATATAGGCTCTATTCTATTCTGAATAGTCTTCACCTCCTTTGGTCCTTGTAGACTCTGCCCTAGCAGCTAGCTACAATAATACTAGAAGGGATTGAATCTAATATTCCTAAATCCCTCCATGCTCTTTAATTCATCAGGATAAGGAATCGTGTGTCTTTTGAGCAGGAGTGCTGGAGATGTGAACAAGCCATTTTCTCCTATCTTACTACACCAGATGAGGGCTGTCTCCTCCCTGCACCTCTGTCGTGAATCGGCATAATGTTCTTCTACTTAGCCTCCATGTTCTTGTTTTGTTTCTGTCCCTTGACTCTGTAGTTAATATATCTATTGGAATAATTATTTACAACCTCCTTCCTCCAAGAATCTAGTCACAAAAATCTGCAAGTGCTTGGAACACTATCACTTTGATTTGCTTTGTTTCCAGACATCTGAGAAGGTTCAGAAACTCGTCCGACAATCTTCCCTTGAACTTGCCACCACAAGCATGGTTGTAGCCAGCACAAAAAGCCTCTGGGAGACTGGAGAGGTTGCAGCTCAATCCTCTGTTAAGTCACCATCCTGTAAGGTAAGACTGCTGAGCTTTATATGCCCAGCCAACCCTACTGCAGGAGAAGGGGTACAGCTTTGTTTCATAGGCGCCAACTTCTGCTCCTGCCAGTGGGTGCTCGACCCAGGGCCGGCTTTAGGCCGATTCCCTGGAATCGGGCCCTGCGCCTAAGAGGGCCCCGCGCCTTAGGCCTCTTTTTAAATTTTTTTTTTCCTTACTACTGGCTGAGGTCTGCTCCAGGGTCTTTCATGGCCGGCTCCCCTGACCAAAGCGCGGCCGGGAGCGTGGCTGCCTCACAGCCCTGCTCTCCCCACTGGAGCTCTGGCCAGAGCGCGGCTGGAGCCCCGCACCGGAGAGTGACACGCTGCCCCACAGCCCCGGCCGGAGCCGCGGCAGAGCTGCCCTGCTGCCCCACAGCCCCGGTCGGAGCCCCAGCCGGAGCACGGCAAGCCCCGGAGCATCGCTCTCCCGGCTGGAGCTCTGGGCCCTTTAAATAGCTCCCAAAGCTCTGGGATAGTGGTAGGGGGCTCTGGGGACTATTTAAAGGCCAGGGCTCCAACTTGTCTCTGCCACCCTGTCCTTTAAATAGCTGCCGGAGCCCCACAGCCCCCCATGTATTCTCCAGGGCTCCCGCAGCTATTTAAAAGGTCCAGGGTGGGGTAGAAGCAGGGGAGCTCTGGGCCCTTTAAATAACCCCCAGAGCCCTGGGATAATGGGAGGCTTGGGGGCTATTTAAAGGGCTGGGGCTCCAGCTGCCTCTGCTGCACCCTCTGCCCTGCCCGCACCAGCCCTGCCCCCCCCCCACCTGCAGCCAGCTCTGCACCCTGTGCCCACAGCCCTGCCCGCACCAGCCCTGCACACCCAGCCCACACCCAGCCCCAAACCCCCTGCCCTGTCTCCAGCCAACCCCGCTGCACTTCCCTGCCTGAAGCCAGCCAGTTCCGCACTCTTCTGTCTCCAGCCCTCCCAACCCTTGCTGCATCCGCCTGCAGCCCTGCCTGAAGCCAGCCCACCCCACATCCCCCTGTCTCCAGCCAGCCCTGTACCCCTTGCCCTGTCTGCAGCTAGACCCTACCTCCAGTCAGCCCCTGCCCTGCCTGCAACCAGCCCCATGTCCACTGCTGGCCTGCAGTTCCCAGGGCAGTAACCCTGCACATCTGTTTCAATGAGGGGGGCAGGGAGCAGCTGGGACCCACACATGTGCACACCCACAGCGAGTGCCAGGGACCCACACATGTGAAATGATGGTCATTAATAAGCAATCAATAGCATATATGATGCAATGTACATAATGTATAATTGTATTATTTATATAGTTATGGGAAGCAAATAATACATGAAAGAAATGAAAGGTGTTTGTTTTTGTTTTTTGTTTTTGTTTTGTTTTGTTTTTAGTCATCCCTGCCAGGGCCCCGCCGAAAATGTTTGAATTGGGCCCCGCGCTTCCTAAAGCCGGCCCTGGCTCGACCCCCTACTTTGCCCCCCAGCCCACCCTGACTCCACCCCTTCCATGAGGTCCTGCTCCTGCCCCACCCACATTCCAGCCAAAGTCTCTGCCTCTATTCCGACTCTTTCCCCAAATCCCTGCCCCAGCCCCGCCTCCTCCCCTGACCATGCCGCATTCCCGCTCCTCCCCCTCCCTCCCAGAGCTTGCTATGCTGCCAAACAGCTGTTTGACGGTGCTGGGACGTAGGCAGAGGAGCAGGGACATGGCATGCTCAGGGTGGGAGGCGGGGGAGGAGGGGAACTTAGCTACCAGTGGCTGCAGAGCACCCACTAACTTTTCCCCATCGGTGTTCCAGCCCCAGAGCACCCACAGAGTCAGTGCCTATGCTTTGTTTAATGTCAGAGGGCTGCCTCTGTGTCTAACAGCATGAACTTCAGCAAGAAAACTTGCCCTGCTACATGGTTGGCTGGGTTTACTCAAATGATTCAGGTGCATATCACTGTGGAGCAGGGACTTAAAAGGACAATAGTATCAGGAGTAGCAATGTCAGATTAAAACCACATTCTTCCCCTCTTCTACTGACATCCATGTTGTTAAAACTTTCAGATGTTCTGTCCCTACTGCCTACAGTTCACTAAAGCTTTGTCTGTACCTGTATTAGCCCCAGCCACAATAATGCAAATACCAAGGAAACTGGTTTTGTTGATCCCGGCTTGAAATGGAATTAAACTGAACTGCTGGAAACAGTTGTTTCCTTGTCTGCAGTAGGAGCCACCCCAGTTGCTGCATATTGATGGCTCAGTGGGGTCTAATCCAAGTACAGGCAAGTTGTAAATTTAAGCAATGGAAAGAATCTACTCTCCATTTCTAGTGAATTGTATTTTCTGGTTCAAGTGCTGACACAACAATGCAACATCTAAGTTGCAAAGGCCTCAAGGCAAAAATGTCTCTTTGAAAACTGTTTCACTTAAGGTTTCCTAGGAAAGAAACTTTCCTATTAGTACTTAATATTGTAAACCCTTTCTCCTACAAAACCTACATCTTGGGCCTTAGATCCAGCGTTCTGTTAAAATACCAAATGTTGGAGAATGGTTAAGAAAAGGAGAGTCTCAAGCACCCTGGTATGCAGCCATGTTCCTGCCCAGTGTGACTCTACCCAATCACATGGCCAAATATAGTTATTAGGCAGATGGCTTCAGTCGGTGTGAAATGAACAAAGGCAGCTTTCAGCTGTGTTGGTGGAAGGGTGATGAGACTGATTCTTATGTCCCCAGGATATTGTGGCTGGAGATATTGTGAATAAGCGAAGCATGTGGGAACAGAAGGGTACCCCCAAAAATGAAGGCAACATCAAGGTAAGTAGCTTCTTCCTCGGTGTCTCTTGTTATAGCACTTGCTTTCTGGTATTGGGGCTGAGTTTGTTCAAGAGAATTCTCTCTTAGGTCAGAGGGGGAGAGAAAGGAGAAGGATGCCTGTATGTTGGAGCATAGACTGAGGTTGTTTACTAACAGAAGCATAGGCGTAGGCTAGGCCAAAGGAGGTATCCTCCATGGCAGTGACAGGAAGGCATGCTTTCCATTTCTAAACATATCTGTTGTAAGAAACATCCCCACTAATTTAACAAAGGGCTGGGACCAAAGCCCAAGGTTCTCTCCCCCTCCCCCACCAGACTCGGATATCATTTGCATTTGAACTGAAACTCTGCAGGTTGGCCTAATTAATAGGTTTTTTTAAATTTTATATAATAGCCTAATTCTCTGGAAGTGCAGAGTGGCTTAGATACCTGGGGTTCTGTTTCTGGGCTGTCTGCTAGTTCTGAAAAATGTGGAGGCCTCTAAGGATGCATGGGTATAGTGGATTAAAAGGTACTTACCCAAGATTGAGAATAGCCCAGGCTCCATAGAACTTCAACTCTGACGCTGCCTCTCCTTTTGGCATGGGGTTACTGGAGAGGTTTGACTGAGCTGCATCTTGCCATCGATCTTATGATGAATTTTTTAATAAATTGTTGTATTATCTGGCAGTTCCAATAATTATCCTTCACCATTACTATTTTATTGTATGTATTTATCTAGGCAAAGAGATAGTAGGAACAAACTCTCACCCCATGTGGGAATCTGGGCCACATTAAAATATTGAAGTTGGATAACCTCACCTGCTTTTCAGACTTCAGTTTGACTCCCCTTTTTTTTTTTTTTTAAGTTTCTTAAATATTAAGAAACTTATTTGCGTTGGTTGAGATACAGGCTGGGAGATGGACACCAGAGGAAAGGCCCTAATCCTCACTTCTCTTCTCCCATTCAGACCACCACTTCTGGCAAGAAGTACAAGTTTGTAGCGACTGGACATGGCCAGTACAAGAAGGTGTTGATAGATGATGCAACAGAGCAATAGCATGTGAGGAGTACCAATCAACCAGGTAGGTTAGACACAATCTCTGACTGTAAGAGAACCACTTGGTACTTCTCTGGCAGGACAGCTAGGATGATTCAGCACAATAAGTGTAAAACCTGTTACTTCAGCCTATACATTCTACATTGCCAGCCAGACTTGGATGTGTTGGAAGGTACTGTATGGACAAAGGGTGGGTTCCTACTTCTTGGCAAACAATCCTCTTCAGGGTAGAAGAGGGGCATGCACGAAGAAATTCTTTCTAGCAGCTGTGCAGAGTAGGGTGCCCATGTTAGCTGCAGCTAGAAAACTTACCTTGCAGATCAGACTATTTATCGAAGCTACTGATCTCAGCCCCACTTATAGTAAAAGTGCCTTGGTTGAACTAGACATAACTTAATCTGATCTCTTATGCTGTAAAGAGTAAGAACTGAAGGTGCGGGGGGTAGTTGGAGTTCATTCCAGAGTGTCATGGAAGCTGACCAACTCTTCTGTGTCCATTGTGTTTATGGGACCTGATCCAGTGACCACTGAGATCAGTGAAAGGATTCCTATTGACTTCAGTGGCATTTGGATCAGGCCTATGCTTGTGGGTGGGGTGGGGGAGTGATCTTGCGAAAACGTGCACTGTATCTAGATAGACAAGTGGTGCAGAAGGAATGGTCTAGTCACATTAAGCATGGAGGGGAAGAGTGTAGATGTTATCTGTGCCCACTTGAAACCCAGAGACTGTTCCCCACCCTCTCAGGACCATGGTGCTTGTATTAATAGATATCCCTATGCTATCTTAAGTGGCCATTAGTAGAAGACTCAAGGGCAAAGAGGAGCTCGCTTCGAGTGGTGTGATAATGGCAAAGCACCCTGAGTGTCTGACGCTCTGTGTAGGAAAAAACAGCATTTGACTTCTCATGAAATCTTTATTGACTTTCCAAGCTTTATGTAGAGTTCAGTCTTTACAAAAGGACCTCTTCCTTTCATCCCTCCCTAATAACCACACGCATTCCCATCCCATAGGATTGTGTATCCAGACATGGAGGCCTGCAGGCCACTTTGTGCCCATACCCACCTCTCTGTTCCTTGTTTCTAAAACCTGCTTCGACTCTCTGCTTTCATCATATACCTTGTCCTCTAAATCCACATAGATTCCCCTTGCTGTACTCTCCTCTCATGTGCCAAGCCCGGCTTTGCTGAGCGTGGCTCTCCTAGGTGCGGTTAAACCCCATTATCTGAGTTCCTGCAGCTCACATTAACGGGTTTTCCTCCCCATCCAGGGAAACAAACCACTTCATTAGTTTGAGCCTGTCTAGGAGATTGAGACTCCTGTCTCTGAATCACTCAGTCCCTCATTGAAAGGCAAACAGGCAATGACTAGACCTCCCCTAGGACAGCCATAGCCAATACTCTAAATGGTGAGGGCTTGGCACAGTTGCCCCACAGTGCTGCAGTTCAAAGTCTTTCTCTGGCTCCACATGTTGGTACTTAAAGACAAAAAGGTTGAAATGGCTTTGGGTGCTGGGCTTCACCTCTGTTTTCGCTTGCTTCTGTGACTGTTTCATGTCTTGAGTGTCTCTCCTCTCCCTACCTATCTTGTTTTGGCACTTCTTTCCCCCTTCCTCATCACACAGTCCCCTTTCACACTCTGGTTTTCTGCTCAAGGAGGCCTGGGGAGCCCCATGATGCCACTTGTTAAGCAACTGGAAGGCTCGCTATAAAGTGCCACAGGGCAGGAGTTGAGCATTCTTCCCCGCACCCTCCACTTTTGAGTTGCTTCCTCTTGGCAGGCTCATGAAACAAGAGGTGGTCTCCAAGTGTGGCCTGTACAGTTACTGAATTGGCTGCCACCACATATCTTAGTAACTTCAACCACACATTGAAGAGGTTTCCTTATTGCCTTCCCCTTTCTCTCTCCATAACATGTCATAAGAACAGCCATACTGGGTCAGACCAAAGGTCTAGCCCAGTATACTGTCTTCCAACAGTGGCCAATGCCAGGTGCCCCAGGGGGAACGAGCAGGACAGGTAATCATCAAGTGATCCATCCCATGTTGCCCATTCCCAGCTTCTGGCAAACAGAGGCTAGGGAGACCATCCCTGTCCATCCTGGCTAATAGTTTATTGATTGACCTATTCTCCCTAAACTTATCTAGTTCTTCTTTTGAACGCTGTTATAGTCTTGGCCTTCAGAACATTTTCTGGCAAGGAGTTCCACAGATTGACTCTGTTGTGTGGAAAAAATATTTCCTTTTGTTTGTTTTAAACCTGCTGCCATTAATTTCATTTGGTGACCTCCAGTTCGTGTGTTCTGAGAAGTAAATAACACTTCCTTATTTACTTTCTCCACACCGGTCATGATTTTTATAGACCTCTGTCTTATCCTCCCTTAGTAGTCTCTAATAAGACTGGGACTTTTCAGCTTATAAATCTCTCCTCATATGGCCATCATTCCATACCCCTAATAATTTTTGTTGCCCTTTTCTGAACCTTTTCCAATTCCAATATATCTTTTTTGAGATAGGATGACCATATTTGCATGCAGTATTCAAGACGTGGGCATATCATGGATGTATATTGAGGCAATATGGTATTTTCTGTCTTATTCTCTTTCTTAATGGTTCCTAACGTACTGTTTGCTTTTTTTTTTTTTGACTGCTGCTGCACATTGAGTGGATATTTTCAGAGAACTATCCACAATGTCCGCTACCTTGATCAATAGAGGCCTTAATACATTGAACAGATACCTCTTAGGAGACAGCCTGTAGTAGGAGTGATTGCTAATATAGCCAGTTCCAAAGGTCTCCTCTTCCCTCTGGAAATCCATGATCTCTTCTTTTCGGTGTCCATGGTTCCAGAAACAAGCCCTCCTTTACTGAATGTATCTGCTTCCTGCTCTGACATTCTCTGTGTTGTAGGGCTAAGCAATGCAATGTGGCCTGCTTTAGCCTACTTTCCAACCTGGAAACTGAGCTCCCCGCAAGTGTTTTTGCCTATGCAGCAGACTGGGCTTCGTTGCAAATGCAGTGAGGTAGGGGGGGCACAGCAAAAAACAAGCAGTGGTACACCTTTCTAAATTGCCAAACCAAGCAAGCACCTTCCATCTCATCTGTGGGAAACCTGTCTTGTTCCCTGGGTCACTGTCGCTATGGGACAGAATGTGGGTTGAAGTTTCAATAACTGCTGAGTTATCTTGCCAAATTGGTCTAACTTCCCAGCTGTAATAAATGTTAGTTGCTCTGCTTGACGGTAATAATGCAGATCCCATGAATGGTAATTGGTGTCCTTTGTGTGTGCCAACTATGCTGCTGTGAAGTTACTCTTACTGGGCAACAAATAGATATTCTGTGTTTTAGGCAAACTTGTTCTGGCATTAGAAAGAGGCTACTGTATGCTAGCGGACAAAAGGGCTGCCAATCAAGGGCATCTGGTTGAAGGACTGAACTCTTGACCACCATTACAGGAGACTGCAAATAGCTGATGATGTCCCAAAGCAACTATGCAGAAACAAACTTAAAAAAAAAAAAAACAAAACTGGAGCAGCATTTAGAAACCTTGTCATGCAGAGTTAAAATGAGACTTTCTCAATGTATTTTCCCACCCTGGAAATTCAAAACCAGTATGTTTTATAAACATGATCTTCAGATTTAAAAATCAGTGACCTGAACCATTTATATTTGAGTTTAATTTGACTTCACCTGAAACAGGCTTCCTGGCAACAATTTGGAGTTGACTTTGCTAGAAAATTAGGCTGCTTAAGACTGTTATCTTGAGATATCTTTAATATGACTTTGCAGTCAGTTTAGACATGGACAACATGTGTTCAGTGTTTGTTCCAAATGCTCATGGCTAAACTTTTCCTGAGATCAGCAGACAAGTTGTTACGCTACCTGCGTGCTGTCTATGCTGATTGTGAAGTTGTGTTCTGCATCATATGAATTAGGTTATAGCTTCCTAGGGAAAACAAGCTCCTTGTGCTGTATTTGACAAGTTGAAGAAAAATAGGAACTGCTTAAAAGGATTGTCTTGAAGTTTTAGTAGAGATTTCTGTTGACTAAAGCTTTGTACAACTTTCTGGTTTAGACTGCCTTGACTATACTGGTATAGTCATGGTAAAACCCAATAATTCTGAGGTAATTTACATTGGTTTAAAAGTGTTATATCAGTATAGCTATTCCTATAAGGAAAGAGGAATAAACTATACAAGGATAAGCACCTTTATACAGGTATAACTACATCCACACTAGGAGTTGTACTGGTGAAACTAGATTGGTTAAGTATCAGAGGGGTAGCTGTGTTAGTGCGGATCTGTAAAAGCAGCAAAGAATCCTGTGGCACCTTATAAACTAATAGACGTTTTGGAGCATGAGCTTTCGTGAGTGAATACCCACTTCGTCGGATGCATCTGCGAAAGCTCATGCTCCAAAACGTCTGTTAGTCTATAAGGGGCCACAGGATTCTTTGCTAGATTGGTTAAAAATCACATCTCTAAGTGAATTCATTAGTTTTGTGTATATAGATTAGGCCTAAGGAGCAATCACAGAGCCACTTATGAATTCTCGCCCTGTAAATATGTAATTTAACAACAAAATAGCAGTTGGGGACAAGTTTTAAATGATTGAGCCAAAAATAAGGCTGGAATTTTTTTCAACAGACCATAAGGGAGATAAATGTCCAAATCTCACTTAAATTCAATGGAATCTGGGTGCCTCACTCTCCTGGACTCTTGAGAATACCAGCCTATCTGCACATATATTTTAATTAAAGCAAAATACCTCTATTCTCAGCCTAGGTCAGTACAATGTTGTCTTGTAGCAAGCCACGTTCTGTGTCAGTGGAATCTTAACTATCTGTACAGCATATTAGAGCTGGTCTGAAAATAGGAAGTACATTTTGCCTAGTAATTCTTATTTTCTCAATTCTGTTTCATGGAAAAACTTTTGAAATTTTTCAGATTCTTATTTGGGGGATTTCCCTCTTTCTTCCTCTTTTCGTTTTTGCTACTGGAAAATGGCCAGGGGTAAAAACTGGAGTTCTGACTCTTCAACACTGAGAATTTTCAGTTTCCATTTTCTTCTCAGAAATTTAAACTTCACCAAAAAAAAAAAAAGTTTCGGTGTGTGTTTTTTTTTTTTTTTAAGGCTGTCCATTTGGAATGAGAAATTCCAGCCAGCTCTCTAGCCTGTGCATAGGCGCAGAAGGTAGAAGGTAGTATCAAATTTCCCTTTGGGGTGAAACATACCAGTCCTATATTAGCTGAAGCAGAAATATTCCCTCTTATGGTAACCTCACTAGGGAAGTGGAAATAGCTTCATGCTTACCCTGTGTGAGCTCACTCCCTAAGCCTGGTGACTATGGAGATGCAAACAACTGTGAACATTAAAAACAAAACGAACAACCCACAAAACCAACCCACGCTGAAAATAGCCAGAAAAACCAGATCTCAATGTAATACTGCCTAATATTTACAAACCCCCCCAAACAAACAAACCCCATGTGTTAAACCTGAGCAGCGATCAAAAATAAATGCAATACAATGTCAGAAAGCCATGGAAAGTGTGGAGGAGCCTCCATCTTGGATTTGTCAATGTTTCCTACAGTGCTTGAAAACTGATGGGTTTGGAAAAAAAAACAACAAAAAAAGCCTGATCGTAAGGCCTTGGCAAGGCATGCTTTGGCCATACCTCTGCCAGGACATACCTAGTGCATTGCACTGGGGCTTTGTTTGGTTTGAAAGAAGACTGAAGGCTCCAGAGAGAGAGCTCAGAGGGTGAGTGCATGCCAGTGCTGCAGCATAGAATGGAGGATGCAGCTTGTGGAGGTTTTAGCCCAACAAATGTTACTGACACATGAGTGGCAGGAGATCGAGTGCGGCTAAAACTAGTTCATTGTAACTATCTGTCCCAAGTTAGAAGTGAGGCCAAGGAACAGTTGGTTACCGTAGTCTTCCCTGGGTGACTAATAAGACCACCAATAATGTTCTGTTCTGTATGAGGTGGTCACTACAATGTACCCTTTCTATCAACTGCCCGCTTGGCCCCTTCAGGCAGACTGATAAGGGAACACTGGAGCTGCCACATTTGAACAGATTAATCTTTCTCCTAATCTGCCATCCTAACAGTGGCTAACATCAGATGCTTCAGAGGATGCTATTCAGTAGATAAGAATTCAGGGTCCATTCAGTGCAGTATCTGGTCTCTGACAAAGGCCGGCTCGGGCTGAATGAGAGGAAGGTGCAAGAAACCCTGCAGTAGGCAGCTATAGGATAACCTGCTCCTAGGGATAATTTTCTTCTATCAGCTAGTAGCTAGAGGCTGGTTCATAACCTGAAGGTTGATATTGCTTTGAGATCTTTGTTTTGTTTACTGTGACTCTGGATAGTCTCATAATCCCTATCAACGTCCAGGATGATCTGCTCTGGTGAAAAATATCTTAAGCCACATGAGAACCCCATGAAGGGTGCAATGTGAGATTGCTCATGATGTGCCTGAAAATGGCAGTGAGAGGAACTACTGACACCCTCTCAACTATAAGCTAGGACAGTGGGGGTTGCTGTAGCTTGGAAATCTTTAGATTCAGGCCAGTGCTCCCCACTCGAATCCAGAAAAATAGTTCCATATAAATGCTGCCATTTATAGCAAATGTTTTAGGTCTGTGCAAGAAAAGATGCTTTTGAATCTCTCTGAAATCCCTGTTGTTTTGACCCACGTGCCATGGCCAAGAGTTACTAGTGACTTTGAGTGTCCCATCTGAGAGACCTTAAAGGGACCTGATCTTTTTTCAGAAACTGCTGATAGCCCATCTGAAACTCAGACCCTATTAAGGTATGTCAAGTTGGGCATCTCAAAAGCTGAAGCAAATAAAATCCTAATCATTCTGAAAATCCCTGGCCAATAACTGCACTTGAAAGCATTTAAGAATGGAAAAACTCTGATCATTACAAAACAAAAAGCTCTCTCTTCTCTCCCCCCGCCCCCAACTCCTGCAACCTCAAATTTACCTTTTAGGGAGATCAAATTAATTATAAAACCTAAAACTAATGAGACATTCTGTTTTCTGGGCTGAGTAAAGTGTGGTTTCAGAATAGCATGAAATATACCACAACCTGTCACCCTTGTTCTATGCAAGGGAGTTCATCTTAGTTTAGTTCTGAGTGACCAGAAATGGAAACTACAGCTGAGGGTTCTAACAAAACTCAGTGGGTTAGAAACGGAACCCTTCTTTCAGTCTTAAACTGAATCGTACAGCCTAGGAGGCAGAATATTAGAGGGGCAGTGTGGAGCAACATACATTTTGCCACAACCTGTCCTGTTTCTGGGCTTGCACTGTTTGGGATTCACTTAAAATTCCATTGATTTACTGAATGAAAAACAAGGTGCCTTTACATTGGAGGTTTTCTACAGGTCACTTCACTGCTTTTCCTGGGTCCCTTGTTTGGGTTTGTAGCCTGATCTCCAGTTGGAATATTTTAAATGAAGCTGCATATAGAGATAGAGCTGCTGTTCTTGGATCCTCAAGCCACTCTGGAGGTGTGTGTATGCACTACAGATATGTAGTGTACAGTCATAATACCCCCTACAGCCCTCAGCATAAGGTTGCTATCTGTGAAAGATTTTATTTATATTTTTCTCACATTTGGCCTCCATGCTGCACGAAAATCTGGCTATAAAAGGCACTTTCCTGCTCAGAACTCAGGCAGCACCTTGGAGGAGGCCTGAGAGAACTTGTTGCTGAGGTGGAATCCAGCTGGCTTCACTTGAACTGCCACCCTGATGCAGTCCTATTAAAATTCTTGGTCTCCTCAGGTGTCTTGCGGTGGAGCAGGCTTGATTCTAACATGGTGGTGATCTTTGTCATTGGTTTGGAAGCTAGCTCTTTCAGTTTCCGGGCATCAAAACGTGGCCTGTGGAGAAGGGGCAGGCGGCACTGGAATGAGAATCCCTCCTCTTTCCTTATCCCTTTTTCTTCCTCTTGCTGCTTTCTCCTCTTGAGGGCTGTCATCTGATATAAAATGGCGTCCCACATTTTGGTGGCCCTTGATTTAATCAGCCTGTTGTCTTGGTTGGCATTACCTTGAGAGCTTTCTGCTTTACTTCCTGCTTCCTCCTGTTCAGGCTTGGCTTGCTCGGTTTCTGGGAATTGGCACCCCTCTGGTTCCACTGTCAAGTGCTTCTTGAGGCGAGACCATCCACTAAGCTTGGCTGTAAGAGGTCTGGCCTTATCCACAGATGGTGGTGGAGACTCAGCTTTGGGGAAAGGACTGGTACTGGGAATGGTGGCTGTTGGCTGTGGTTGAATGACCAGCTCTTCCTTGGCTTCTGTGGGGAAAGCCTTTGTATTGTTAGCTGGCACTGTGGCCTCTTGCTTCTGAGCTGTATGGGGAGTCATTGGCCTTAGGCTTTTGCTGTGTGGCTCAGGAAGTTCAGGAACCCACTCTGTTCTGGATCTTGCTCTGTCACTTCCTGGGGTTTCTGGTCTACTGAATTGAGGATACAGCATCCGAGGACTGGGGAAAGCAGTCCCAACAGGCTCTCTGGGAGTTGAAGACTTAAGGGTTTTGTAGGGGGGCTTTGCTGTCGTGGTGGGAAGCATGGAGTCCTTTGATTTGGGAGTAGCAGCTCCAGTCTCTTCGGCATTGAGAGTGACTGGTGCCAGCCGTGGAGGTGGCTCTGAATGGCTTTTGTCTGTATTGGCTGCCGATGGCTGCCTGTCCTCACTGCTGAGGGCTGTAGACAACAGGTCTGGTAAGGGAGTCTTCGCTCTGGGTGCCTGCACACTATGGACACATGCATGCACTTTGGTGACATGAGTAACCTCCACTGGGGCTTCTGTGACAGGTGAGATGGAAACAGGAGGGTCAGGGAAAATGAATATAGAATGTGCCTGTGGAGAGGGCAGCTGGGTGGGCGTGTCTGGTTTTGTCATTCCTTTTGGTTGCCATGGGGACTGCCCGTGCACAGGCGATGCTGCTGGAGAGACTGAGAGCTTGAGGTGTTCAGAGATTCTCCTCTGCTCGGTTACTTTGAGCGTGAATGGCTTGGCCTTCGGGAAAGGAGATGAGACGTGGTGGATGACTGGCTTGATGGAGAACCGGGGAGGGAGACGGATGGTGATGTGCGTCAACGTTTCTGGGGTCTTCAGCGGAGATGAGCGCTCGCTGTGCTCTAGGTCTGGGCTGGCCTCACTCACTGGGGAGAGGTTGGACTGGAACGATTTGGCTTGCTGGGAGGCTAGTGGTGCATTCTTCTTTGCAACTTTCTTCAAGAGTTTCTGGAGCTTAAGATTGTCCTTCCCGGGTTTCGGAAGTATGGCAGGGGGTGGAATTTGTGGATGGAGGGATGCTGGCTCATAAGGTGGTGTTACAGTGATCAGCATTTTAACCCCTTGAAATGAAACACAAAAAGCTTAGAGTTGACATCAGCAACTGATCTGCTTAACCCTGTGCATGCTGCTGGGCTTTTTGTGCCTACCATGGGCCACAAAGATGGGTCTGCTGCCAGCAAACCCCAAACAACTTCCAAGTGCTGTCCCAGGGGATTCTGGTTGTTTCAGAAGCAATGCTTTATCTGGGAAAGGGAGGAACATTGTACTGGTGCTTTTACCTCCTGCCTTCTCAATACAACCAATGTCTAATGGATATTTCTCCACATCACTTGCACACAACAGAAGGGTAATGCATGACCACCAGTTTAGGGCTATGGGTCAGGATTTGAGATGTTAGTACATTGTTAGAAGCAGTGGTGCTGGAACAATTTGTATAGTGGGGCTGCTGAGAGCCACTGAATCAAACTGTAAACCCTGTATATGATGGAAACCACTTCAAGTCGGGGTGCAGCAAAAAGCCTTGTTCCAGCACCTATAGTTAGAAGCTTGCCAAGCATCTGTCCGCATGCTGCCTGATGCTAGCAAGTCCCTTGCTGCCTCAAACAGTAAGGCCTGGTGTACACTACGTGGTTAAACCGATTTAACCCTACACTTGTCCACACAACGAGGCCCTTAATATCGATATAAAGGGCCCTTTAAACAGGTTTCTGTACTCCTCCCTGACGAGAGGAGTAGCGCTGAAATTGGTATTGCCATGTCGGATTAGGATTAGTGTGGCTGCAAATCGACGGTATTGGCCTGCGGGCGGTATCCCACAGTGCACCATTGTGACCACTCTGGAAAGCAATCTGAACTCGGATGCACTGGCCAGGTAGACAGGAAAAGCCCCGCGAACTTTTGAATTGCATTTCCTGTTTGCCCAACGTGGAGCTCTGATCACCACGGGTGGCGATGCAGTCTCAAATCCAAAAAGAGCTCCAGCATGGCCCATACAGGAGATACTGGATCTGATTGCTGTATGGGGAGACAAATCTGTTCTATCAGAGCTCCGTTACAGAAGACGAAATGCCAAAGCATTTGGAAAAAAAAACTCCAGGCTATGATACAGAGTCCACAGCACAGTGCCGTGTGACAAGCATAATGGAAAGCCAAAGAATCAAATAGATGCTCATGGAGGGAGGGACGGGGGACCGAGGACTCCAGCTATCCCACAGTCCCTGCAGTCTCTGAAAAGTATTTGCATTCTTGGCTGAGCTCCCAATGCCTGTAGGGTTAAACACATTGTCTGGGGTGGTTCAGGGTATAGATCGTCAATGTACCCCCTCCCCGCCCCGTGAAAGAAAAGGGGGGAAAAATCGTTTCTTGACTTTTTTTCAATGTCACCCTATGTCTACTGCATGTGCTGGTAGACATGGTACTGTGACACTGAACAGTAGCATCTTCTCCACTTCCCTCCCCATGTCAGACGGTACAGTACAAAAGGACTGATGGCCATCCTCGTCGTCATCCCGTGAGTGCTCCTGGCTGTCCTCAGGTGAGGTCGGCCAGGGGCGCCTGGGTAAAAATAGGAGTGACTCCCGGTCATTCCCAGCAGATGGTACAGAACGTTTGGTAACTGTCCTCATCATAGCAACTGGGGGGGCCGAGTTCCATCAGCCCCCCCCCAAAAATATTCTGTACTGCCTGGACTATCATAGCAGCTGGAGGCTTGCCTCTCCTCATATTCTCACTAAAAACTCAGTGTTCTTATTCCTGCATTCTTTATTACTCATCACACAAATGGGGGACACTGCCACGTAGCCAGGAAGGTTGTGGGAGGAGGGAAGAAGTTGGGGTTGCAGGGCACCCCGGAATGGCATGCAGCTCATCATTTCTGCCAGATCTGACATGGAGCGGCTGTGCTCTCTGGTTCTCTGATGTACTAGAGAACCAGTATACTTGCCTCATATTCTAAGCAGGACTGACTATTTTTAGATAAAACATAAGAAGGGAATGACCCGGGGAGTCATTCCCATTTTTGTCTTTGCGCCTCGGCCGACCTCAGCAAAGGCCAGCCAGGAGCACCCACGACAGCAGCAGATGGTACAGAACGACTGGTAACCATCTCTGCTACCTTGCAAAGGCAAATGAATGCTGCTGTGTACCGCTGCAGTACTGCCTCTGTCAGTGGCATCCAGTACACATACAGTGACAAAAGGCAAAACAGGCTCCATGGTTGCCATGCTATGGGTCTGCCAGGGCAATCCAGGGAAAAAGGGTATGAAATGATTGTCGTTGCTTTCACGGAGGAAAGATTGAGTGATGACATTTACCCAGAATCACTCTCGACACTGTTTTTGCACCATCATGCATTGGGATCTCAACCTAGAATTCCAATGGGTGGGTGAGACTGCGGGAACTATGGGTTAGCTACGGGATAGCTACCCACAGTGCAACGCTCCAGAAATCGACAATAGCCTCGGTACATGGACGCACACCACCGAATTATTGTGCTTAGTGTGGCCGTGTTCACTCGACTTTATACAATCTGTTTTACAAAACCGGTTTATGTTAAATCTGAATAATCCTGTAGTGTAGACGTACCCTAAAATGCATTTTTCCTTCCTACTCCCACAATCCTAGTAATAAAGGCCAAATCAGAGCTAGTTTTTAGGTCAGACACTATTGCTAGTTCCTTCAACTCTGTATCAAACAAGATCCCTTGCTCTGAGCTATCTGAAATCCCGTCTGAACTCTGCAGCTGGAACCATGTCTACAAAACTTGCTTTTGAGTTTCCCCTAGATTACAACCAGGCACCCTCAGAGGCTGGCAATGCCCTTAGCTGTGTGAACCTCCACTGGCCCAGCTCTCTTCCCATTCTTGCCCTGGGCTGCAACTTCTGTGACCCTGTTTAGAAACAAAAGAAGTTCTTCATGACAGATTATTGCTCCTTTGTGTAGAGATTGCTCAACTCATGCGGCTGCCTCTGCTGGTAAAGAGTGGGAAATCTATGCTGGGGTAGGGAGTGAGGGCGAGCACCTGGCTTATTCCATCCATCTCTCCATGACACAGACTTCAGCTCCCAAGTGTCACAGATTATACTTTTCCACCAGTTATCGCCAGCTTCACAGTTGCTGAGCTGGCTTTGGCTAAGAAGTGAGGCACAAGTGAATGAATCCATCAACTCTCACTGCTGGCTGGTGTCAAGTGTCCTGAAAGAAGGAATGAGCGGGAGGAGGCTGGGAGCGTTCATTGGGGCTGTCAGGTGCTCTGTTCCTTTTCGGTGACTGCCAAGCTCATGCCAGCTTCTTGTTTGTGGTAGGTAAAATTCTAGTTTTGAGCCATGGAGTCCTAACTCCTCTGGTCCCGGCCCCTGTGGAAGGTGATGCAGTATGCCGCATCACTGTCTCTAGAGGTGCAAGCTTTAGTTCACTTGTAAACTGCTCTGAGCAAAACCCTTTGATGGGTAGAACAGATGTTTCCACTTCAATGCACATGAGGCTGCTGCCTTTGCAATCTGTCTTTCAGCACAGGCTAACTACTCCTGCTGGGAGGCTGGCCTTTTGCTTGCTTGCTACAGAAATTCCTGGCAGGCGGAGTGGTGGAGAAAAGGGAGGCCTAAAGCAAACTCTAAAGTTAAAGGGTCTCTACTTTCCCCAAAGGCTCCAGTTGCCACCCTAATTCCAGCAAAATCTCAGCAGAAAATATTGTCACTGCACAGCTGGGGCTGTTCTCTAAGGTGTAAGTAGGGTGACCAGACAGCGAATGTGAAAAATTGGGACGGGGATGGGGGGGTAATAGGAGCCTATATAAGGGGGAAAAAACCCAAAATTGGGACTGTCCCTATAAAATCGAGACATCTGATCACCCTAGGTGTAAGGGGTGTGGTGCCTTGTTGGCATAGGCAAAAGGCAGTTGCTTTTTATGTGTGCCCGCGTAAGCGAAAAGCCACGCAGCATTTTGTGTGGAAGCCTTGAAGGGGACTTGTGTATGTGAGATGGCAACTGCTGGAAGTTCGAAGCAGCTGATCGCTTTTAAGCAAAGGTTAGAATTAGGCGTAGTTCTATTCCAAAAGCAGCTCTTACGTGTGAAACTCATTTGACCAAAGAGGACTAGAAATCCCATTCCCCATTGTTATGTTTCACAGCATACACACACAACTTGGATAGAACAGATTCTCCTGCTGGAAGGTTGCACCAGAACACTACTTTTTGTTAGAATTCAGAACGCACAAGACCCCCAAAACAGAGAGACAGCTCCCTACAGCAGAGAGGTACAACTTGCTCCGCCTTCCTGTAGATTGTCTGGCGGCAGACCTGCTGGAACACTTTGCTACAGAACCATGTAACCTACATGCAAGATCAGGGAAGCCTTCTCCCAGCTCCTAAAGTGATAGCTTGCAATTCCAACAGTCCTCCATACACCAAACTACCACATATCCCCAGGGTTGGAGGTCTGAAAGACCTCAAAATGCCTGACTTAGACTTTGCACGAGTGTTGCTACATTGCTCTAATTACACGCGCGCAAGCTCCTACTTCAGCTATGCTGCACCATCATAAAATGGATTTACTCTGGTACAGTTGGCTTTGGTAATTTACTAGTGCGAGGTGCATTAGTGAATGCCCAACTTCACCTCAGAGTCCTGCATCTGTCTACATCTACACTATGAGCTAGGGATGTGATTTTCCTCAGTAGTGTACACGTAAATAGCAGTGTAGCAGTAGGAGCAGTGGGTAGTGGCAGTGGAGGCCTGACTGAACTGTGCTGTGTAGAAATCTGCCTGAAACTAGTGGGTATGTGCTCAGCACAGCTGTGCCGTTGCTGCTGCAGCCTATGCCACCATGGCTACGTTGCGATTTATGCTCCATCTAGCTTGCTTGTATGTGTATGTGAGCAGTGTAATCACAGATTATATAAGAGGTTTGCACCCTTTTTGTATCCATGTAGTTACATCACTGCAGATGTCTCTTATGTAGGTTGGACCTCCTAGGCATCCTTCATTAAACCTGCTTTGAGCAAAACACACGCTACATCTAGGGAACATCTGGAGTGTAGCCATGGATAGGTCATTAAATTTTTATATAAATCTTCTTATGGCCAGCAGTAGATAAAACTGTAGCTGACTAAAATATTTCTTGTGCTAAAAAAAGAGAGGCATTTCTTGCTGTTAAGACTGACATGGGGCTCTTATGTTTCCTGGTGCCAGTCGCTGACTCTGAAGCTAGAAAGCTTTGTTTGATGCATTGCTGTATATATGGCACAAGTATCGCCACTCTCTGAAAAGGAACCAAAATGCCACTTTAGCTTTTAATGGCTTGTGAAGTGGAGGGGGGGAGGGACATGGGAGGCACCAGCCTTTGTTTTGTGTAGCTGTACAAAACAAACTGATCTAAGCAAAAGGAGGCAGGTAGAAACACATCCCTCACAATTGTGTGACACCTCATGGTCGAGTTGACGACTTTCCCTATGTCTCAACTCCCAAAAGTGATGTCTAGGCCATAGGAATTGCTACACTGGATGAGAGCAGTGTCTCATCTGGTCCTGTATCTGTCTAATCCTTGCAGCTGTATGAGAGGAAGGTGCCAGGTTCCCTGCAGCTGGAGGTAATCAGGCCAGTGTGAAAGTCTTACTCCCAGTAATTAAAAGCTGGCTTATATACTGAAGCATCTGGGTTCATATCACTTCCAATGCGCTTCATTTTTTTTTTTTAAAAAAAAAAGATCCTTGCTGTTAGAACTCTGAATATTCTTGTTTATCCATGTAAATGTCCAATTCTTTTTTTGAATTCCACTAAATCCTTGGTCTCAGTGATACCACGTGGCAATGGAGTCCACAGTCCGATTCTGGCAGAATGGGAGTGATACCTTTCATCACTTTCAAATTTGCCACCTTTCAGTTTTAGATTTTGAGGGGGTGGGGGACGATGACACGTTTGTGTCATGAGATCTACTTTCTGTATCTCCCCCTCAGAGTTCTGCGTGCTTTTTGGAGAGCTCTCTTCTGGAGCAATCTGTGTTCTCAGTAGGAATACCTCCCCACCCATGCTGTGTATTGGAACAATAGGAGAGCAAAGAGAGATGCATCGCTTGGTCTTATTGACTGTAGTGGATATTTAAAAAGGATTCATTATAAAACTGAGGGGGGATGAACTGCTTAAAAAACCCAAATAGCTTGTGAAGCTTCAGGAAAAGCAAGTGAAGTTGAGACTAAGTCCATGGGATTCTTAAAGTGTTAAGTGTGTACTTCATGCTGATGCACAACCTGAAACCTGCCTGGTCTTGGGATCCCTCTTATGCAGCTCTACTATGCTTAGAGAGAAGCTTTAATCAAACCCTAGTCTCTAGTTTGACCTTTAAACAGGGGAAGTATCCGTGTGGAAGAGTCATTAACTTCAAGATGGAGGAGTAATTTGGGATGCTGGAATGATGGCACAGAATCAGCTGTTCTGTGCAGAAGAATGAGCTAAGGGAACTTGATACTTATGTTGCTGCAGCTGGTCGCTAAGGGAAAGCTTAGCTTTAGTATTTTTCTTGGGCTCAGAGGGGAAGACTGAGGCAGCATCACCTCTAGCATCTAAACGACGACTCCTAGGGACGAGCTGACTGCACTGAAATGCATCTCTATCTGCCAGGGTAACATGATTTGTTCAGGACCCTTGCTGCTGTGTAGGGTCTCCTGCCTGTTGCCAATCGCCTCCTGTCACAGTAACAGAGCAGCAGAATCCAGAAGCCTTGAGAGTGATTTGATGTCTTCTCAGATGTTCTAGGCTCCCATTCTGGGTTGTAGGCACCTCCTGTATACTGGCTGAGCCAGCATATAGGGGTTGTAAACCCAGGAGGAACACTCAAAGGATACACGGGGGGAGGAGGCATCTTGCGCTGACTGTCTGTAGCCCCGATGATCACTCTCACTATCTGCTATAGTAAGCTTGTCCTTTGTTCTGTTTTTCTTTTACAGCGGAGTTTGGTCCTGGCTAGATGCAACCCTGTACTCAACGCTGATGCTTCCTCTGCTATAAGGGAGATCACTGAAGGATGTCTTTCTCCCAGTCCCTGGTGGGCAACTTCTCTCTGCTCCAGAACAGCCTGGCTGTATCCTCGGGTGGGAGCATCACCCTACACTGCTTTCATGTGGATGAAAGGAACATAATCAGCTGGCTATTGTTCCTCACTTTAACTTTCTAAATGACTCTTTACTGTTTTGTATTTGGCTCCTCTGAGCCCTTCTGTTTCCATGCTGGAGATGAGAGGCCATTACTTTGGCCCTCTCTAATCTCTCGAACATACAAAGAGAAGGATCTGCTAATTTGCTTAATCAAGCAGGGGGTAGAAGGTGTCTCTAACCAATGAGAAACCTTCAGCTACTTCCTCTTTGGGAATAGAAGGGATAAAGCTGAACAGAAAAAGATTAATGGGTATGGTGGGGAAGCAGGGGAATGCTCAACAGAGGAGGCTAGTGGACTGATTCTTAGAACCACCTCTACTCAGGCCTCCAATCCGGTGGAGCCACAACTGTATTGGCAATCTAGACCATGTCGTATATATGAAAGAACCACCATGTTCTTCTGTAAGTGGGGAAAACTTACCTCCTGTTTGTTTTTCCATCTCTTCACCTGTGCCTCTTCTGCTGTGAACTTTAATACGAGGTGGGGAAAACCTATGACTTTCCTCTGCCTTTGTGTGGATGTCCAGGCCGGGTTAGTCTATTCCAGTTGAATACAAGATTCCAATCCAGACTTTTTTCTAATTCTACAGATGTTTCCATACTGAGGTGGTCCCTTCACGTGTCAATCACAATGCCAGTCTCTTCCAAACTGACACTCCAATGTGAACAGTGGCAGCTCAGACTTGGGGTTTGAGCCCATGCAGTAGCTCTTGCCTTTTGATCTCTGCTGATGAGTCTAGGGTTCGTTTCCCATTTGTTACATGCCCAAACCCACTGAGCTAATCTATTTAACATGAGCCCCAGTGGAGCTGTGTGAAGTATTCCCATCAACCTTGGCCTGTGCTCCTGTGTGTGGACTGTGTCGGTGCAGCTTGGAAACCAGCAATCTTCACCCATTTTCTTCACCCACTGGAGCTGCCTAGGCAAAAGAGTGTTCTGGGGAGGTAGGGCTTGTTGTAGTGCTGGGGAGAGCCCCTGGAGATTAGTAATCCTCAGACCTCCTCAGTAACAGACAGGATTTGGTTTGCGCCCAGTCCCTGCAAACTAACTCTCTTGGGTCAATTTGTAAACTCCTTCATGTCCTCTAGCCCACAGTGTTTGGCACATCCCTGATCTCCTCTCATTAAAAAATGTTTCTGTTCTTCCCCCTGCAGCTTGCTTCTGTTCTTCTCAGATAGGAACCCCTGGCTTATGGGGCCTCTCTCACCCCTCAGTTTGCTTTCTGCTTTAATTGATTCTGTCCTGGATTTATTTTTTTGTGTGAGCATTTAATAAAATGTCTGAGGAAGATTATTGTAACAATTGTGGCTCTGAGGGTTTCACTAATAGTCAAAATGGTCCAGTTCATACAACAGTTATTTCCAAAGTCTCCACCTGCCTGGCTACAGCAACATGTTGGGAGAAGCAAAATTTCCCAGGTTCTCTGAAATAAAGAGAGCAGGAGCCCAGCAAATACTAGAAGGTTTAGGAAAAGATCCTGCCACTAAAGTTTTCTGTGGTAGGAGCATTTCTGATTTTCACTGGCAGTGGGGAACTGGGCGAGTAAAATGATCTGTAAATGATCAAATCCCATTTAGGGAGTGGATAAAAGACTGTCTCTGTAGCATAGAGAATTGCTTTCTTAAAAATGAGACCTCTAGAAGGAGCAGAAAGCAAAGCTGGTTATCTGTCACGATCAGTTCTTTGGCTGAAATGCAGAAATTTAACTGTGTAAAATCTAATTTTGGAAAATGTTGTTGCCACCAGTACGCTAAGCCTAGAGCTGGGTGCACATCACTTCACGGGAACCCAGCGCAGCAATGAAGGACAGAATGAGACTGGTATACGTAAATGCCCTGGCTGTTCGTATTTGTAACCATCTGAAGATAATGTTCCCAAACCCACTACAAAGGCCACTATGCCAAAGCTAATCAGCCTTAGCAGTCCTACCTCCCCTGGCAGTTTCTATACCACCCTCTGTACAGGCAGAAGCCATGCAGTGCTATCCTTACCTATGCTATCCAGTAATGGCTGGAAAAAGGCCAGTCTCCTTTTCAGTTATGTTGTCTGTTTGCAGTACCTCCATAGAAGCATGAAACTAGAAGTCTTTCCAGCATTGTCTTAGGCCTGGTCTACACTACGCTGTTAAACCGATTTTAACAGTGTTAAATTGATTTAACGCTGCACCCGTCCACACTACACTGCTCTTTATATCAATTTAAAGGGCTCTTTAAATCGATTTCTGTACTCCTACAAAACGAGAGGAGTAACGCTAAAATCGATATTACTATATCAGATTAGGGTTAGTGTGGAAGCAAATCGACGTTATTGGCCTCATTATTTTACAGTAGCTACCCACAGTGCACCGCTCCAGAAATCGACGCTAGCCTCGGACCATGGACGCACACCACCGAATTAATGTGCCTAGTGTGGACGCGCACAATCGACATTATAATATCTATTTTATAAAATCGGTTTAAGCTAATTCAAATTTATCCTGTAGTGTAGACATAGCCTCAGCCAAAACTTTTTTTTAAATCTGGAGAAGGGACTGCCTCTGCCCTGACACACCGGTATCCTTTTATTAAAGCTCAGAATTAAGATGCTGCATTCATCAGAGCACTGAATTTAGCTCTAGGAATCAAGCTGGCACCTTGCCCAACATTCAATTCTATTTTGGAGTGGTAGGGAAGCAGGGAAACATCTTTTATGTGCCAGCACCATGGATTTCATAGCAAAACTCTGAAAGATATCTGTGTGACATGAGCTCTCTTTAGCAAGAGTTATACTCTGGCATATTCACCTTCCCTCCCACACAGTTGGGCCCAGATTCACAAAGGTACTAACTGCCACTGGGATCGCTGGAAGTTAGTTCCCAACGACCCCTGTGAATCTAGGCTGTGGAGTCTTAGGTCAAGTCACAACTGGTCTCCGTAAAAACAACTGTCATGGTCAAGGTGCTGGCTTCAATGGAGGAATGAACAGACTTCATAGCTGCTTCTGTAACCCACACACCTTCTGGGTGTGGTGTTGTGTCCCACTTGCAACACCAACAGACCCCAGGTGTCAGCAGGCAGGATTGAACCAGGGACCTCTGTAGCTTAGTGCATGAGCCTCTAGGGCATGAGCCAAAAGCCAACAGACCTTTAGCGCATGTGGTAGAGGCTCATGCACTAAGCTCCGCAGACCCCAGGTTTGATCGTGCCTGCTGACGATTGGGGTCTGTTGGCATTAGGAGTGGGGCATTTTATCTCTCTCTTGCTCTCTAAGTGGTCTTGATGCCACCAGATGGGCCAGAACACCATACCCAGAAAGTGTGTGTTACACTTCCTCTAGAGCATTTCCATCTCTAGTGATGGGGAGGGAGAAAGAAGATCCAGGAGAAATTGGGCCTGAATACGCTCTGGTTGCTTTCAGGAGTTACTTGAAACTGGGAATTTTTCCATACTTCATTTAACTTTCATACTTGCTAGAACTCCTCTCCCCAGGGCTGCAGTATGGACATGCACCTTACATTGGTAGTGGTGGAAGCCAACTGCCAAGGTCACTGAGAGGTAGGCAAAGGACTTGAAGGCAGATGGGGGGGCCTATAATGTTCTATGCGATCCTGATGTGAAACTCAGTGAGGCCCAAGAAGCTGCCTAAGACTACCAGACCTGTACAGTAGCGAGTGAATGGAAGCAGGCTGGGAAAGGTGGTATTGTTAGCATCAGAGCAAAGAATGCCCTAACACACTCTGCACTCTCCTCACATCTCACCCCTGCACACAATCCCCCTCTCCAGGGGTAAAAAGTAACTTAAAGGACTTACCTGTATGCCGGAGTCCTGAGCAGGGATGGGGCCTCAACCGGAGGAGGCAGGGAGCCCCAGGGCCTTTAAATCATCTCAGAGCTACCAGCTGCAGAGGCAACTGGGAGCCACGGGGCTCCGGCTGCCGTGGAACTCTGGGCCCTTTAAAGAGCTGCCAGAGCTCTGGCAGCAGGACTCGAGCCCAGCTGCCGGAGCTCCTGTGGTGATTTAAAGGACCCGCAGCTCCCTGCAGCAGCTGGAGCCCTGGGCCCTTTAAATAACTACCAGAGAAGCCAGTCCAGTCCAGCATGGCATACTGGCTTACTTTCATCTCTGCCCCTCTCTCCCCCCAAGAAAATCCCAAGCGAAGCAGACCCATTGGGCATATTCTGTTGGGCTGTAATTTCAAGAGTGCTTGGATGAGGGCCAGAATAGCTCCTCTTCCATGTGCAAACCAAACTTGCACTCAGATTTCATGCTGGCCCATTTTCACTGCTTTGGGTCTAGATTCTGCTACCTTACCTATGTTGCGTAGTACCATAGGCAGTGACTGGTCCCTACTGACTTCTATTGGAATAATGGTGACAGACTGGGCCCTTCTGTCGCATCTACCTCTGTTCCATAAAATGAAATTGCTCCCCATCTAGCTAGATGTTAATATAGCCTTCGTCACTGTAGCAGCTGAGATCCTCACAGACATTAATTAATTCATCCTGACAACCCCGGTGATATAGCAGAGTAGTATCCCCTTCAAGCAAGTCAGTTAATCTGTGCTGGGAGCTGAGTTGAGATGGTTCGGGTCTTGGTTTTGCAGTTAAGGCACAGGCCTATCCTTCCTCCTATTGTGCAGCTTTAACATTTCCAAGCAAGATTCCCCTGGAATGCTGTCAGTGAGACTTGAATCAAACCCTAGGCTCTGCCACACCTGGAATGTGATTCCTCCAGATCTGAATGGTGGACTGAGCAGGTAAGTGTAATGAAAAGGATACTGATCACTTTTTTTACTAAAACACATCCACTTCAGTGCTGCTTTTTTGAAACAAATCTAGCACTTTTGGTGAGCAATGCTAAAATAACAAGTGTGTGTGATTCAAAAATTGCACTGAAATGTGTTTTAGTTTTAGCCTTTATAGCAGTGTTTAAAATGATAGACTAAAAAGCCAATTAAAAGAATTTGAGAAAATCCACAAGTATTCACTGTTTCCAGGGCTTGCTCTGCTTAAAGACTGAAGGCTGGATTTGAACTAGCTTCTGTTTCTAGCTGTAAAATAATTGTAGGTGCAGTTTTGTGACTGCACGTATGCATGCCCACAATTTATGTGGTGAAGAGTCTGACTGAAAGCCCCTTGAAATGGACAGATTCCCACTGGCTTCAATGGGCTTTGTATCAGGTCATTAGTGAACAGCCAAAAGCAGAGGAATTAGGTAAATTTTGAAGTTTAAAAAACCTCCCACAATTAATTAATTAATTAAAAAATTGCACTTGTACCCTCTGGAAGTGGAAGCTGGTGTCTGAAAATCTGGTCGGAATGTCAGGTTTTCCTCCTTGGAAATCTTAGTGGAACTCCTACAGATAATGGATTAGTACTGGATAAGTGTTTCGAAAACTCTCAGAGCAAGTATACCGACATATCATCCTTTTTTGTTGGGTCTAAGAATCTAAGTACCGCTACTGGAATAAACTTTTTTCCTCCTAGCTATATAAAGAGTGGGTCTGACTTTGGCCAAAAACATATATAATAAAGAATTCGTAGAATTTTAAGGCTAGAAGAGATCACTGTCATCTAGTCTGACCACCTGGATTACACAGGGTATAGAACTTCACCCAGTGACTCTTGCCTTGAGTTCACTAAAGGTTGTATGAATAGTTGTGCTGTGGTTGAGCTGGAGCATATCTTTCAGAAAGACATCCAATCTTTGTTTAAAAACTGCAAGTGATGGAGGATTTTTAATGCTAAACAGTTTAAACTCTATTTTCTTTCTTTAAATAACAGGGTAAAAGACAGAGGGAAAACTTGTCACTCCAATCCAGGTCTCTGGCATGCATGCACGAAAGGTTACAGATTACACAAGAATGAAAACAACTCTTCATCCCACAGTGTAATCAGATGTTTTATGAGGTTTGTAAAAACCTTGGGTAATTCTAGTTGATGTCCATCTTCTTAATGTTGCATAACTGCACTCCCAGGTTTTGTCCAGAAATAGCAGTAATGAAGTCTGTCTCTGTGTTATTTCTGGTTTTAATAAAACCAGCAACTATTAAACATCAAGTCCAAGATTTAAGACAGTTATGGCACTGACTTCAATGTGAACAGGATTAGGCCCAGTTTGAATAAAGCATCCCTTGCAAGTTTCGAGTCTAACTTCTACACCAAAGAAGTTTGGATAAGCTTCAGACAAATAAGTGACCTTTCCATTCCAAACTGAAACATCAAGATTGCTGGAAGTTTGCCAGTCACTCAGCACTGGCTGGAATGTGAGAATACCCCTAAATGGCTATTCCACTGCTGATCTTTCAACTTGTGCTCCTCATTTCTGGTTTACATAGGACAATGTTTTAGAAATTGGATCTACCATTCTTCCTGTTGCTTGCTTGGAATTCATGCTCAACACTGGGTTGTGGTGATCAATTGATAAATGCACAGAACTAGATCTTCAGCTGATATAAATCAGCATAGCTTCATTGAAGTAAATAAACCTATGCTGAGGATCTGGCTCATGGGTTTTAAGGCTACAAGTATCTTATATGACTACCTGCATACCACAGGCCATAGAGTTTCACCCTGTGATTCTTGCATTGAATCCAATAACTTATGGTTGAACCAGAGTATATCTTTTGGAAAGACATCCAACTTTGATTTAAAGACACCAAGTGTTGGAGAATTTACCACATTCACTGGTTAATTACCTTCATTATTATCAACATAAGTCATCATATTTCCATTTTGAATTTCAACTTGAGTTCAACTTCCAGCTGGTGGATCTCGTAACACCTTTATCTGCTATATTAAAAAGCCCTCTAATATCAGAGATCTTCTCCCAGTGTGTGAACTCATAGACTGTGATCAAGTTTCTTCTTAATAGTGTCTTATATAAGAACAGAGATTCTGGATCAGAGCAATGGTCCATCTAGCCCAGTGTCCTGTCTTCTGACAGTGGCCAATGCCTGGTGCTTCAGAGGGAATGAACAGAATAAGCAATCACTGAGTGATCCTTCCTCTGTCATCCATTCCCAGCTCCTGGCAGTCAGAGGCTAGGGACACCCAGAACATGGGGTTGCATCCCTGACCATCTTGGCTAACAGCTATTGATGGATCTATCCTCCATGAATTTATCTAATTCTTTTTGGACCCGTTATTGTTTTGGCCTTCGCAACATCCCCTAGAGATGAGTTTCACAGGTTGACTGTGAGTTGTATGAAATATTTCTTTTAGTTTGTTTTAAATCTGCTGCCTATTAATTTCACTGGGTGGCCTCTGGTTCTTGTGTTATATGAAGGAGTAAACACTCACTTTCTTCACACCATTCATGACCTCCATCATATTCTCCCCTTAGTTGTCTCTTCTCCAAACTGAAACGTCCCAGTCTTTTTAATCTCTCCTCATATGGAAGCTGTTCCATACCCTTGATGATTCTGTTGTTCTTTATACTTTTTTTCGATTCTAATGTATCTTTTTTGAGATGGGGCAACCAGAACTGCACTCAGTATTCAAGGTGCAGGCATACCATGGATTTATATAGAGTTAAATTATGATATTTAGTGTCTTATTATCTATCCCTTTCCTAAAGGTTCCTAACATTCTGTTGGTTTTTTTGACTGCTGCTGCACATTGAACAGACATTTGCAGAGAACTATCCACAATGACTCCAAGATCTTTCTTGAGTGGTAGCAGCTAATTTAGACCCTATCGTTCTTTAGAAAAAATAATCTCAACTATGTATAATATACATTACTTTGCATTTTTCACCATTTAATTTCAGCTGCCATTTTTTTGTCCAGTCACTGAGTTTTCTGAGATTCCCTTTTTAGCTCTTCCCAGTCTGCTTTGGCCTTAACTATCTTGAGTAATTTTGTATCATCTGCAAATACGTTACTGTTTACCCCTTTTTCCAGATGATTTATGAATATGTTGAACAACACTGGTCCCAGTACAGACCCCTGGGGGACACCACTATTTACCTCTCTCCTTTCTGAAAACTGACAATTTGTTTCCTGTCTTTTAACCAGTTATTGATCCATGAGTAGACTTTCCCTCTTATCTCATGACTGCTTACTTTGCTTACGGACCCTTTCAAAGGCTTTCTGAAAGTCCAAATCTACTGGATCACTCTTGTCCACATGTTTATTGACCCCCCTCAGTGAATTTTAATAGATTTGTGAGGAATGATTTCCCTTTACAAAAGCCATTTTGACTCTTCTTCAACAAATCATGTTCATGTATGTGTCTGATAAGTCTGTTCTTTACTGCTTACAATGGTGTGTAGCCGATCTGCGACTAAGAGCAGCAAATATCTTCAGTGGCCAGTGATGGGACGCTAGATGGGAAAGTCTCTGAGTTACTACAGCAAATTCTTTCCCAGGTGTCTGGGTGGTGGGTCTTGCTCACATGTTCAGGGTCTAACTGATTAGCATATTTAGGATCAGGAGGGAATTTTCTCTCAGGTCAGACTGGCACAGATCCTGGGCTGCTTTTGCTTTTCTCTGCAGCATGGGGCCCACCTGGGTCACTTGCAGCTTTAAACTAGTGTAAATGGTGGATTCTCTGTAACTTGAAGTCTTTAAGTCGTGATTTGAGGACTTCAGGCCTGGTCTACACTAAACGGAATTTAGCTGCGTTAAACCGATTTCACCCTGCACCCGTCCACACACGAGGCCCTTTATATTGATATAAAGGGCTCTTTAAACTGATTTCTGTACTCCTCCCCGACGAGAGGAGTAGTGCTGAAATCAGTATTGCCATGTCGGATTAGGGTTAGTGTGGCCGCAAATCGACGATATTGGCTTCCGGGTGGTATCCCACAGTGCACCATTGTGACCGCTCTGGAAAGGAATCTGAACTCAGATGCACTGGCCAGGTAGACAGGAAAAGCTCTGCGAACTTTTGAATTTCATTTCCTGTTTGCCCAGCGTGGAGCTCTGATCAGCACGGGTGGCGATGCAGTCCCAAATCCAAAAAGAGCTCCAGCATGGACCGTACGGGAGATACTGGATCTGATCGCTGTATGGGGAGACAAATCTGTT